>NW_009226421.1:0-4858 GCF_000690835.1 Fulmarus glacialis | reverse complement strand
GAATGAATAGAAGCACATCCCACTGTCACTGATATTCCACTAAGCTTCTTCCTTCTCTTGCTGTGAATGTTATAAACTAAACATAGCTAAATAAGCATAAGGCTAACTGCAAGTAGAGCTTAAAAAGTTAAAAGTGGTTTGTCTAGTTTTCCTTAAGATATCTGACAGAATTTGTGTGTATATAAGAAGATAGAATAGAGAAACCTACCACGAAAGGAGTTGGTGTTATATCAGAGAACAGATAAACTGGAACTCCTTGACTGATGAAGGTATTAGCAGCAAGTCTTGCAAACCTAAAGAGGAAGAAAATATGCCTAGGAAATATATTCATTTTCTCACCAATTAGTTTCCTACAATTCACAGCTTTTTGCCCCCCTCACTCCAATTTAAAAAAAAAAAACAAACAAAACCCCACATAAATAAACCCCAAATTATTATACAGACCCAATTTAAATGTGTTCCCTTAGTATTCCCAACTGACAAAGCACAACTCTAAGAACTGCTTTGACATTAACAATATAAAAATACTATAAATCCCTCACCTTAATTCACTCTACAGAAAGAGAAAATACTGTTGAAGCAGATATAAAACCATAATGGATCACACAAGACATCTACAAAATACTTAAAACCTAAAAAGTACCTTTTGCTACTACCTCCGCTGGAAAGATGGGCACGAGCATCAAAACCAATCACAACTCCTCTCTTTTTCAGGTCACTGAAATTCTTCTCAAGGTATCTGCAAAATCCCTGAAGACAACAACAAATCCACTGCATTAACCCAATCTTAATATTTAATTTATCATTGCATTTAGATGATTGCTAAGATGTTGACGTCTTAGAAAGGTGAGCGCACGTAACATCCCACTGAACTGGATTGGGATTCAGTTTGTCTAGGACCAGTAAACACCAAGAAACACCACAAATCAGTATGATGAAGCTGGACAGCATTTAAGTACTTTTCCAAAAATCAGAACCAACTCCAGAAAGAAATAGTTAACGCGATTATTCTGAATTGCAGATTTTGAGAAATGATTTAGCTGTGTTAGGGCTCAGATGAGGAAGAGAACAACTGGCCAGTATTTCAGTTTGTTAACTGAAATCTCTCCATTTTTCAACTGAACTCACCCTTAATAATGACACCTGTTTAGGACATGTTATACCACCACTCCAGGCTGCAGTAATTTAAGGTTTTGGTTTTTTTTTTAAGCTCTCCCCAAGTAGATCTACTTTAGGATCTATATGCGTATATATAGCTTCACTGCATTTATGTAAATTTATGTCCAACATATACAAAGCTTAGCCAAATGCTGGCTACCTTTGGGTTTTTTTGTAGCTGTTACATCAGGACTAACTGATCCACTTGAGCTTAACTGTAGCTGTGTATAAATTCAACTACAAATCAAACATGGAAAATAACTTTAATGGCTTAATAGCTTCTCCCTGCTTGTTTTCAGAGATCAGCACTCAGCTAATAATTATCATTTAAATGACTTCTGAAAACTGGAGGAATAGTAAAAAACTTGTACTTCCATAGAATACCCATTTGCTTGTCATAAATTAGGCTCTTCTGTTCATATATAAAACCAGTTAAGTGAGATAAAGTGCTGAAAACAGTACCTGGGTTGTCTGGATAATAGTCAAGTCATTCATGTGGGAAATCCCTGCTCCCATGGCAGCTCTGAGCCCTGCTGTGCCGAACTCCATCCGCGAGCCAAAGTATTTCTGCAGCTCTCCGGCATTTCCTTCAGCAACCAGTTGCTTCACAATTGTGGAAGTTTTTGGATTCTGTAGACAAAAAATTCAGATATTCTAGAAAAGGTTTTGTTTGTTTGTTTTTAATACCCTTAAGCTTCTTAACAGAACTGACTGTCTTTCCCACTCTCTCTACCGGATTATTTCCATATCAAAACATCGCACACCACTTCAAAAACACCAGAACTCCTGCCACATCCTCCTAATTTTAAGTTAGTACAATCTCAAGTATTACTTATTTTAGATGTATCTCCTTAAGTGAACGTGCTGCCTTGACAGCAGTGTATATATCACATTTTGGGAAGTGAAAAGATTTCCAAGATGTCTATTTTAATATTTTCTTGGTTTAAAAACAAAACAAACAAAAAAGGCACCTTTACAGTTCAGAGAATTTTTGTCATCACAACACAAGAACTACTCTAAACATTTAAGAAAGTAAGTTAAGCTGATAATTAAAAAATATTTGTTACTTCCATAGCGCTATAAGTAGAGTTTAAAAAAAAAATAAAATCATAACCTTGTCCCAAGACTGGCTAACAGCAAAACTAACCAGACTGGCCAGAAGATAAAGACGACAATTTGCAATATATATGCAAGTAATGCTTGTAAAAGTAAGCACAACCTTCAGGATGAAAGCTTAGCAACTACAGCTGAATTCTTAAATAAAATGACTGTGCAGAGTGGCAACGGAAAGGCTGCGTCAGACTGCGTGCAAACAGTGAGGAGTTTCTAAGTCTCACTGCTTTTCTTGGTGTGTTACTTACATTGACTCTTTATTGTTATCAACTCTGTTTCCAAACTTGGGAACTAGTAAAGTCCTGTATGCCCCAACATCTCAATCTTAATAACATGTGAAGTTTAATATTTGCTTTCTTGAAAATGATGTGCCAACAGGACAGATGGCACACTCCAGCCACTAGGCAACAGGGTTATGTGGAGAGGCGGCATACTCCACAGGTTAGTCACCGCATGATTACACACACTTTACACTGGAGTACAAAGATCATAATTTCCAGGTGGACATAGGCTTTGATTTCTGGTCAACCAAATGACCTCATAAAAGCCACTATTTCTTGGATGACCTAGGTATGCTTACAGCAAGGAAAGGCATATCATCCTAGGCAAAAAAAAATTCTGCAGCTCCAGAAAATGCTGCAGAACACGCACAGTAGTAGGCACATGAGTGAGCTTGCAGACAAAGGTGTAAGCATTCCGGAAACCAAACTGAGACCAGGGTCTGGATGCCCTAATCATTGATCTGTGCACCTGCTGCTGCAGGACAAACACCATACTTTAAATAAACACTCAAAAAGCTAAAGAGCCTTTCGTGGTAAAGAGCAAACTATATATAATGCAGAATAAGCTGGACGCATTAAAGAAAAAAAAATCAGGTTTCCTGGGTGCCCCTGAATTACTGATTTCCAGCTTAAGAATTACCAATTTACCAGCTCAAGAACATTGTAACTGACACTTCCTTGTAGGAGGCTCAACATAATTCTGTATTATTATACAGTAATTATATTCTGTAATTGTAAGAATAAATATAATTCTATGTTATTATAGAATAATATAGGTCAGCATAACTATTCTGAGTTTAGGCTGTTTAAAAGTTGACCTGAACTTTTTGCTGCAGTATCAGGCCTATGTCTCGCAGGTAAAGCCTGAACACCGCCTTTTGCATCAGGCTTTGTACACCGCCCAGTCACCTTTTTTTCCCCTGCATGAGCTTTGTGTGCAGGGGTTGTCTCTCACCATTGAAAACGGGCACCTCTTTAGGTAGCTGCTGCACACGTTTGTATAGATGTTGGACAGACTAGAAGCTGTAATGCCAATACAGAAGCTCAGCTTGACACTAGGATCATACTGTAGCTCTCACAACCAAGGAGATTTTTGTTTGTTATTGCTGTGTTAGAGGAATTTCCCAGGTTTGGTATCTACTGTGAAACTACAGGGATCCCCCAGTTTTTCAGGTCCAGCTAAATGATCGTACTTATCCAGGTGGCTGCCTGAGTCTCAGAGTTTCAGTCCACGTCATTTGGTAGAGAAAACTTGATTGCATGGATTTAGTTATTTGCGTTGTTCCCCCCTGCCCACCCCCTCTAAAAAGTAACGGTAAAAGCCAGGCCCAAGTCTGTTTAATATAGCAGAAAGACTTTTCCAGAATTACTGTTGTAATTGTTTATGGCTATATTCTCCTAAGAATCTGCATTTTTTTTTTACCGTACAGACGACTGTTGCCATTTTGTTTCAATTTTAGGAATGTTGTGATGCCATTGTATACAGCTAAGGAAAAAAACTAAACTTTTTTAAGCAGAAGAAAAAGCCAAAACCAAATCCTCACAGCATCTCTACTAAAGAAGGACCCAATCGTATCTGAAGGATGAAGTGCTGGTTTTTTCCTTCCTTGTTGGTTCTCTCGGGTTACACTTTTTCTACTCTCAAGTAAAACTGGATGTGAATATGAGAATACCGATTTCTGTGAATACAGTGGCAGAGGTTTTAATACAGAGTTAACATCCAGTAGTGCAATTTGCTTAAACATCACCTGGTAACACTTGAGTTATTCATCTTAATGTACACTACAAGAGGGCCCCAAAGAGGTTTCATCAGTGCAGGAGTCCCCACAAGGTTTCAGAATAGAAGGACAGCTACTGATTAAACAGATTTTATTTTTAACAAAAACAGGAGCTACCTTCTATCCATAATTTTATGATTGATAACAGAAAGAATGAAAAATATGATACTACTGTAACAAATACAGCGATGAAAATAGCCTGGTAACAAGCTCAGTAACTGCCATCTAGGTAAAAACTTCCTGTTAATTCAGCAGGCCCGTCTTCAGCCATAAGGGCTTGCTCTTGGAAACTATTATTTTGTAAGAAACGTGCATCATCGTTAAATATTAACCTATCTCTGGACATCAAAAAGGAACCTTTTTTTTTTTAATATCAGAGTAAATGGACAATTGTTCTCCGATTGTTCTGTTACTCAATACAAGCATGTAAGAGCTCCCCGAGAAATGAAAATGCCTCATCGTTTCTGAGCAATCGGCAACGGGTGCCTTCACCGCACCACGCACCGCCGCAGTCGAACAGCCAAGACG
>NW_009226420.1:8677-27069 GCF_000690835.1 Fulmarus glacialis | reverse complement strand
TGCCAGGTTAAACCACAACACATGGTCACTTTGGCAAAATCAAATGGGATCTTTTCTAATGTTGTGAATTTTAGTAACTTTTCTGTTTGGCTCATATTAAATAACAAGTAGTGATATGAATGTATAAGAATGTCTTAAAATGGTTTATTAGTTTGGGGGTTAATTTTGGTTACTTGAGAGAAGCAAAGTCTGCTTCAGTCACCCTATTCTCTTTCCTTATACCTCAGAAACTCCACCTTGCATCATCACTGTGGGCTTTAAACTCAGTTTGATGTGGACAGCCACAAAAACCAAAATGGATGTGGGTTTTTTTTTTTGTGCGTGGTGTTTTGGTTTTTTGTTTTTAAGTGACCAGCTAAAAGTACTGCATTCTGGGTAGTGGTGAGATCATAACTTTCCCCATGGTGGGCCACACATATATTTCATTTAGGGGCCAGTTACTACCTGGACAGAGATGGGATGTTCCTACAGTAGGAGCTGGATCCCGGCAGAGAATTGTAAAGCTTTCTCCGGAAAGAAATGTGGAGACACTGATAGTGCCTTGTGGCTGTGACACCAGGCCACCAGTCAGTACCAGTTCTTCCTTTCCACGACTATCTGTGACTTTACAGTGGGTGGGAAGAATAAGATGGGTGGGATTGGCACAGCTAGGAAGTCTGTCTCAGTGATATCATACAGCATGCCTGGGTCTGTTGCTAACAAACCCAGACCTTTGATCCCCAGAATAAGGCTGCTTTACTATTAATTCATATTAGAGCCCTGGATGAGTAGATCTGACTATGGCTCAATTGCTTCTGATCTTATTGTGATAGAAATAGATTAAATAGCATTAAAGCAATGGTTTAACCATAACTGGTTTTAGAGCCACATGTCTATGTACTTCAGTATTTGTGTCAGTTATTCTTCCAGAGCCCTGGGATAGTACAATTTCTTAAGTGTATGTAGTTTTGGGATACCACAATATTCTGTGTAATTTGTTCAACTCTGTATGTGCTGGCTGGGAGTGGAACAGAATGAATTGGATAAATATCTTGATTTTTATTTTATGGGCTCATCCATCTGAAACACACCACTTTACTTTTTCAGCTTGTATTTTTCTGTGAAAAGTGTTAAACTGCTCTTGGAAAAGTTTATTGAATGCTTGATTTTGACTTCTGACATGACAGACAGGAATATGTTTTCAGTAACTAAGAAACAACATACTGAACATAGGACTGGTGAAAATCTTCCCATAAAAGAATGTATTCTCAGGAATCTTACCAATGCGGCGTGTGTGCATGTGTGTATTTATATTCCTTTTTTTGCTTTCCTAAATTAAAATCCTGTTGGCAGAATTTTATATTCAGAAAAATAATCTTACTGTTTCTAAAGAACATAAAGCTTTAGCCTCTTATTTTGTGAATTGTTATGCTGAATGGATCAGATGCTTTTTGGGGTAAATCATGTATTTCAATCTGTGTCAGACTTCAAGACACTGTAAATAATCTGTTCTGATCTACACTATATGAGGATTTGGCCATTAAAAGACCAGGTCTATATATTTTTGGGAAGGAGCTAGTATGTCTGTCTTTTGTGAAAGAATGCAATGTCCTTTAATGCTTTGCAGTTCTGTTGATAAAGGGTTTGCATAAAACTAATGAAATGGCTCAACAGAATTTGTATTTTGAAGCTCTTTCTAGGATAGAAGTTGTATCATTATTAATATTTCAGCCTTGATTTAAAAGGTTTTCTTAGCATTTTTTCCCCTAATAAGTAGTACATATTCTCATACTCTCAAAGTAAAATACAAACAAACAAAAAAAAACCCTAAACCCCTTCAATCTTCAGGTTTTATTTATTTATTTAAATGCTTTGGAAGATAGGGAACTAAGAATAGAAGTTTTCATTGCAAGGATGGTGAAGCTACCCAGCATTTTAACAAAGCCATTGCTAGCACTTTGGAAAGGTTTTTCTTTAATCAGGTTTTTAATGCTGCAGCAATCAGAAAAGGATAATGGTGATTTTTTAGCGGCTTGGAAAAGAGAAACAATGGCTATTGTAGTGTGTAGCAGTGGTTCTTAACTATCAGTCTTACACAGCTAAACACCTATTAAGAGCCAAAGAAGGTGTATTTTTCTCCATTTTGAACAGCTTCCATCATCCTCTATTACTTTTTGATATGATGCACCAGAAGGATTTACCTGTTGTTGTACTAATTAATATCTCATCTTGCTATGATGGCTGAAATCTTCCCTAATTCATAGGACAAAACCTAGAAGGGTCTTGAAGATCATAAAATCCTTTTATGACTGGGAACCATACCCTCTTTTTCTCTTAAAACTGATTAGCTATTTGAATTACAGGTTGCAGTCTGGTCCTGGAATTTTGTTAAGGAAAATTTGGTTAAAGTAATTTTAGCCTTCTCTGATTTATGTAACATCTTCCTCATTTGTAATTTAGAAATAACAGAGAGTATCACGAATCTTTTTTGCCTTCAGCAAGCATATTACAGAATATCTTCACTGAAGTCATAGACTTTTGTCTGAAGTTCTAGCCTTCTGTGGCTCTGTGAATGGCCACAGAAATAGGATGCCTGTGGCCATGGGGGACATACTGAATACAGGTCTATAAGTATTTAATAATCGCTTAGAAAAGAACAAATTCAAAACATGATGTTGAAAGAGATCCACCACAGAATATCTTAAAGCCAAATCAGGACAAGAATTTATTCCGAGAGCAGAAAATTAATTTTCAAATGCTTATTCTAAATAAAACATGAACTTGGGGGACCCAGGTTTTAACTATTAGGAAGTAATGGAAGATGAGACTGCATTTAATGGATTTTTGTTTCCAAATTTCCTTCAGCTTTTTTAATTGACTCATTTGAAAATGCTGTAAGTAAAATTGGTGTTCATTTAGATTAGCAGAAATAACCAAACAAAACCCCCAAATCCCCAACCATTCAAAAAGCCCCAAATCTTTTTGGAACTGGAAGTGAGAGGAGGAATACATTGTTCATAGAGAAGGGAGTCCCAGTTCATGCTACTGGCTTGAAGATCAGCCCAAGAGATCTTCCAGCAGTGAAACTCACTTATGGAGCTCCTGCAAAAATTGCAAATTACATGGCACTAGCATGTTAAAGGAAAAATGTCTAACTAGTGCTGTTCAATGACAGAAAAGAATTCAGTTTAATCTTTGCTAAACTTCATAAAGATAAAGATCTGAACGTGACCTACATGTATTGTATTATGTCTCCCTTTCTAATGTGGGGACAAGGAAAAATGGAGAACTTCAGACTAGTAACTGAGGTGTGATTTTTGGTAAGTTCTTTGACTTGCTTTTTATCTTTATTAACACCAACCATAGTAAACAAGGTCAAGTGCTTGGTAAATGGGAGATGAATATTATCCCTACTGTGATCCGCTCATATGAGAAAAATTGAGGGAAAGTTATGAAGAGATTCCTCTGCATGAAGGTTGTCAACTGTCAAGTGATTGTGGGATACCAGTCAGAGGATTATTCTAGTAATGCTAACTGGACCCTGTTGGAACAAGAGCTGTAAGGATTACAGAATTTTCATGTACTGAATTGATGAGTTTTCCTGGCTCAGAGTGGAAACTTGATTCAATATTTAAGAAAAGATCCCTGTTTTAGGTAAAGGGAGTATTGGCTGATGATGAACTTTTTCAGATTTGTGTAAAAGATTTTTTCAAATACGTTTCCACCAAATAAGTCATATGAGAGATTCTTTGTGGATTCAATAGAGGGTTCAGGCAGTTAGGGAAATATTCATCAAATCAATACTAATATTATATATAAAGTCAACAACAGATAGTGAGTTACAAGTTGGACATAAAAGAAAGCATTGAGGTAGCAGGAATCTGTCCATTAATGCTGTCTTAGAGCTTTTCAGTAATAGAAGTAATAACTGTATCCTAAACTGTTGTCTACAGCAGCAAGGAAGCTGGTGTGTTTTTCTCCCACTCTTCTAGGTTCTCAGAGTGAACAGCTCCCTTGCTATAGAGTCTGTACTGGACTTGGGTGTCTGGTAACAAGAAGTGGGGGAAAAAAAAATCCTTTATTTATTTCTGCGGTGGATTAGTAACTGTTACACATGAGAATAAATACTTATACACATACATGGGTGCATACTATTAGAAACACACATGATGATGCTAGGGAGACTGAGAGTGGACAGAATGACTGTCTATACTGAGCTTGTAACATGTTCCTTCCTCAGTAAAGTACTGAGAAACCTTTTATACTCAGAATATACTGTCAGATCTCTGTAACTCTGTTTCCTGAACCATTACAGTTGCTTGGTGTGTTGAATAAGTTTATACAATGCTACTCAAAGCATTGCTACCCTGGAAATCCACAGAAGACTATAATGTTTTTTAAAGGAATGTCAAGTAAAGAAATAGTTGCTTCAGGCTGGATAGGCTAAAGAAGAGATTGCTGCTCTTTGCTTCTCTGTGTCCCTATTGGGCCACTTTATATAATATAAGATCTCTTTGAAAGTCAGGCTAGCAAACACAATGTAAGAATATACAGGACAGCTGGCTGGAGCATGAATATAAAAAGACATAACCTCTAGCTTTGTGCTTAGCTGGATCTATTTTTACAAGAAAGTCTTAAAAAAAAAAAAAAAAAAAAAGTCTTGCATTACTGTGCACATCAGTTCTGTCCTTCTTTTGTGCCACTTTTGATGGGCTGTAATTGTGTTCCTGGCATTCACAGTGAAGCTTACTAATTTTGCCTTTAAGTCTTTTGAAATTCAATAGAAAAATATGCAAATGGTTCAGGAGGAAGTATGTAATTCAAAAGAGGTGTTACATGTGCTTTTTTTTTCCTAACTGAAAGAATAGAAACTTCATTGTCTTTTCAGGACTACTTTATTCGGCATGATAAATCAGGAGTCTGTTTCCTCCCCAAACTTTGAAATGTAATTTTTCCAGATTCTGATGAGATTCTGGTGTGTGTGGAAGGGAGAAGGGGTTCCTTTTGCTGTTCTTATATTTTAATTGTATACATACTTCCATGATAAAATGGGTTGTTCTGTATGGATTTTCTTAAAAATTAAACCATCACAGTGATATTAGCTGATTTAGTCAGCAATGTAAGGAGGAGATTAACTCTCTTCCTACAGTCTCTTTGTGAATAAATCTGCTACTATACCTTTGGGATGTCTGGAGTCCAGTGTATGATCAAGTGCATCTTAGGTGTTACTACACAAACCTAAACGGAAGTTAGGTTTGTGAAGCGACACTGCCTTCATTATAGTCTGGGGAGGCATATTTGCTTGGCAAGACTTGCAACCCAAGCTGTTAACAGGCTTAGAAAATCCCCTTTCCCATAATATAATATAAAATGGTCTTCAATTTACATGTCAACAGAATGTGCTGTGGATGACCATGCAAAAAGGCTAGGTACACTATAGACAAGCTACCCTTCTGGGTGCCATCTAGCTGAGTTAGCAGAACTACCCTTTCATTCCCTTGCACTGTATGCATGAATAAGTCAAACCCGTGTAGGATGCCCCACCGATGATATGATAGGCAAGATCCGTATGCATAGATAGGCAACATCCGATATGCAAGATCCGTACTTGAAATACCTGTTACCCATCTTGGTTTGAATCACTGACTGAGAATTAATTACAAATTCTGGTAACTGCCCTGCTTCCTGTTGTCTAGTCTTGAGGTATTCGGCATAAACTTTAGGTAGGTTAGGCAACGGGACTAAGAAGGTTTTATTCACTGGTGCTCATGGCTATTAAATGGAAATTGCTTTGGATTCTAAAGGGAATTTCTGGCTGTTGTTTGACATCCCGTCAATAAGCTGTAGAAAACTTCTGTTGGGGGAATGGTACAATCCAATCGAGGCAGCTTTGCTGTAGAGGGAGTCCTGTGAGACGCAGAGAAGAAACTTGCAGAAGTGGGAGGTGAGCGGCTTGGTTTGACACTTGTAATTTTCTAGAATTTCCAGAATTCGGCACCCCAGAAGTGTCATTCCTCTGAGGCATAATGGAAAGAGTATACCAACTGGAGCAGTGGGATGGCTTAAATAATACTCCAATAATTAACGCTTGTGGCATCAGAACGTTTCTGACAAGTTCTCTCAAATTTTGTCCCCCAGCACTCCGGTCTCCCCAGTTCAAATTCTGACCCCAACCTGAATGAGGACTTTTTTTTCCCCCCTTTTGAGCGGGATGGCATATGGATGAGATAAGGAACAGAAAAACACCCTACCAAACAAACCAACCCACATAACCTTGCCCTTTGTGTGAGCGTCACCTTTGGAGGTGGGATATGCATCTATTCAAACTCCCTTCATTTTATGTTTAGCTTGATGACAGTGCAAACGTATACTGAAATCTGTTGCTTGCTGTTGACCTGCTATGAACAGAAGATCAGGCCATACATAAAGGCGTTGGCCTCTCTTCCTATGTGAGCTTCGAGAAGTTACTCAGTGTTATGTGATCAATGTCCTGACTGTTATGGAAATTACGCATGCCAGCCACCATAACAGGGTTTGACTCCAGGTTTCTGCTGAATCAATAAGCCAAAAGGAGATTCTTCTATAAAGTCCTTTTTATTAATAGCGCTAATAGCTCGAGCTGGGTGCTTCCGAAGAGGGACCTCAAACAAAGAAATCCCTGCCCAAATAAACCCTTACAATCTAAATTCCCCACCACTCACGCGACAGTTCGGACGAGTAGTAATGTTAGGGTCTGGGGTCTTCCTGTTCTTCATTGGGTCCTTTCATTGTCTCTAGGCGGGCTGTTTCTTTTCTTATCCCTAAGGTTGTAGCTTCTGCTAATGAGTGTGGCTTCCTTATCTTCTGGCTTGAACCGGCTCTGGGGCCTTCTTTTAGTTGAAATAAAAGTTCAACATATCTAGGTGAAAGTTCACAGCTTGTGGCCTAAGGCTTCAGCAAATTTAGCTACTAATGCTAAGCAAGTTATGCTAAACAAGTTCTATATACATAGTATACCAAATCGCACAACATGGCTGCCTTTGATTTTCCAGCTTGCTTCCAACAGCTGCCTTTGCCAGAATTACTTGTCAGCTGGAAAGAGAGAGCAGTCCTAGTGCCCCCCGCTTGCCTGCCGGAGAGTATCCCCCTGGAACTCTTGTGTGGTTTTCCCTTATGAAATCAGGTGAGAAAGGAAGGTAAAGACACAGTAGCACCATAAATGGCTCTTGCCAGTCATTTTAATATCTCGCAGCTTTGACCTAGAAGCAAGGTAAGCGCTAAGTACAAAATAGAAACAACCAAGGGCAGTTACTGTGGAGAAAACACCTTGTGCCAACTCGCTACCCTGTGGGAACTTCTGTTCCTAAAGCTTTGAGAAGAATGGAGCAATTAACGTCTGAGAGGCTCAAGTGGATATTGCTCATTAAGTTGTACTTCATGTATATTTCTCATGTTGTATTTGTGACTTACATTGTCCCCCAGGGGCTAGCTGAGGGATAAAATATTGCTGCTTTAAGCACGCTACAGATTAATGGCTGCTGTGGCTGCCACGGGGAGCGGGTAATGCAAGGGGAAGGCGGACACCGAGCAGGGGAAGGAACGAGACTCGGGACGTGTCTGCAATGTGCCTGCTAAATAGGGAGGGAAGCAATGGACCTTTCTGCTTGGCAGGTATGTTTGCCGTGTCAAATCTTCCAGGCTGTATGGCATTGAACCACTTATTTCAGCCCTATGCTCACAGGTTGAGTTGCTTTTACTTATGAGAAAGGTATGTCTGGTGCATTTGTGCACTCGGGGATAGGTGTATGTTTCTGATAAAGTCTGCAAGAGAGGTGTATATGGGAAATACTGAAAAACTACTAATGCTTCTAAAGGGTTTTCAGTCTTCATGCTCTTTCAATCTGCTTCTGCTTGCAGATGAGGTTCTGCGAATGCTGGTTTTGGCAGTAGAAGAGGCCTACGAGGCTTCTGACCTCAGTTATTCTTTCCCATCCTTGCACTGAAGTTATACAAAAATAACTGGTGCTGCGGTCATATGGTAAACTGAACTGACTCAAACTTAGAAAGAATTTAAAAGTGTTATTTTCATGCTGTGAATGGAAGGAAAGTGGATATATTATTTCAATAAATAGATTGTTTCTGTGCTATTTAGGGAGTGGACAGTGAGCAGCAATACAAAGTTGTCACCTCCCCTGTCTTTCAAAAGAAAACATTCCTGGAACCACAGCTTAATTTTGTTCTTTATTTGTGCAAGCAATCTCTGCTGTTTATCTTGCAATTGCTAATTAGCAGTGTATCACTACCTTCAGCCTTTTATGCTAACTGCAAATGTGTCCCTTTAAGTTTACTGTTGTATTTTCACCTCTTTGAAAAAATACTTTGAAAAAATATATTAATTGGCTTGCATTTTCTCATTACTTCTTGGTTCCTGTATGTTGTGACTATCCACATGTGTATTTTCAAGGACGTCAGTCTGAAAATTAGATCCTGCAGTTGTTCCATAGCAAAGACTGAAATGTAATGGTTGATACTTCAAGGTTTGATTTTTTCAAGAGCACTGTGATATTTTGGTATGGGACCTGTGATGGTATTTTGGCTTGGTGAGCTGGCAAGACTTCAAGACAAAACTGGTGGGTTAACTGATAAAGCCCCAGGTGTGCATAATAGCTGCAGTGCAGAAGGCTCTTTGCAATGTGCTGTTAAGTTCAGAGTCTTGCTGGTGACATTTTACTCATCTTCAAACACAAAAGAGAAGGACAATGGCTTCAGTTTTGTTGTCTGTTGTACTTTATGCAAGTAACAGTGCCAAGACAATAAAGCTAATCCTCTGGCATCTTCATTTTCACAGACATTTTTCCATTAAAACTACTAATAGTAGTAATAGTAGTTGAAATAGTACATTAACACTTAGCATGAATGGAAGTTACAAAGTTGTATTTGATATATGGATGTGTCAGTCGACTTCTGCACTTGGTGGTTGCTTTGTTGCTGTTTGTGGAAGAGGAGGAAGGTTTTTACACATCTGAACACTTTAAGAAGCTTTATTGTAGTTGCCTTTCTATGTAAGCAGTGTAAAAGCTGTAAGTTAAGATCATAGTGATTGTTTTGGTGAAGGCAAAGAAACCTTGAACAAGAGAATGACAGCTCTTACAGGGAAGTGGGGAGGTGGGAAAGGATAGGAAAACATCATTAACTGGGCTACTTTTTTATAGAAGAGCAAACACAACTTATCAAAACCAAGGTTGTTACTTATGAGTGGAAGTACAAGCAGGGAGTTCACACCTGATTTCTGTGAAAGAGTAGAGTCTAAAGGGTTTGGCTTGGTCCTTTCTCGCTGTCTCCCTTTCTCACTGACTTTTGCTCAGCTCGTTCTCGCTCATTCTTGTTTTCAGTAGCCTGTCTCAGGAAGGGATTTCCCTTGGCATTCTCCTTTAATAAAACAGAAATCTAAATTTCTGTGTTTACATAAATTTATTGCCAGCCTCCAGGCTTGTCTTACTAAGCCTTTAGTTCAAAATGAATTGCAGTACACTATCAGCAGAATGAGAATATTGTTTTTTTTTTTTTTTTTATTATCTACTGCAATATTATCTGGTAAAAAAACTTTATCATTCAATGCATAGTCATGGAAGAAAGGGAGGATTTATCCTTTGCGCTGACATAGAGGGAAGACAGAAAGAGAAAGATGAAAGTGGAAAAACTACTTTGGCCCCTTGTGTAAATTGAAATTTTATTTCAGTCGTAATTGCCTTCAAAACCCTAGAAAATGTACTGTTGCTGTAGCTATAGCATTTTGCAATACAGCAGCATCCAATATAGATTCCCCTTCACTTATGCCCCTTTCAAGTACATCCCTTGCATTCCATGGGGAGTGACCTACTGGTCAGGACCACTGTCTGTCTGCTGGAATTCTTGCAATTTTACTGAAAGTCTCTGTAGGTGATGGTGCCTTCGCTGGGAGAGAATTCAGGCTAGAAACAGCAAGAATTTTGATGGGGGTGGAAAAATATCTTGTGCTCATAGAGAGGAGCTTGAAAAGATGGCCTGGAAGTACCTTATGTGTTAACAGTCTGAAAGAAGATTACTCCCCCTCAACCACAAAGCATCCTGCGAGTGTGTTTGCTAAACAAGTTTAGTGAATTTAGGTGACTTGCTCTTGATTCTTGAGCAGCTGGCTTTATTATGTGATATTGCAGAGGAATACATAGTCTAGTTTAATAATATAGGGCTACCTATATAAATTGCATGGCTTTTACACAATTCTGCTTTTCAGTGCAGTATGGCACAGCCAGATGTAGTCAGGAGCACGGCATAGGTGAAACAGACTCTGAGTCTTCTCCTAAAAAGGCTGTAAATCTACTTATTGTTCATACAGCTCTAAACCCTCTTTTGTCTCTGAAGAGGAAAGAGGGTTGTTTCTACTGTGAGGTTTGATGCATCTAAGTGAGCCTTGGCTCTTAATTTACACACCTGCATAATCCCTGCAGAGAGGGAGGTGCTCCCAGTTGCTCTCCGGGGATGCTTATCTTCCTCTATTGACCGAGAGAGGAGAGGTGGAGGGGAGGGCAATCTTCCCTTATATTTAGTTGGATAGACATGAATATTTCCCCTTCTCCCCCACCACCCATGCCGATGAACGCTTTATTCAAGCAAACTTATCTCCAGACCTGGAAAAAAATATTTGAGGAAGTATGTGGTGATTTAGAAACAAAGGGTAAAGCTGTTCTGGAGAGGAGGCAAAATGGTGTGTGTGTTTGTTGGAAGTGGTAAAGCTTGAGGAGGGGACAGCAGGGAGCTGAATAAAACAGCCTTGAAAGCCATTCCACTACTGGTATATAAGATGAAAGATGGAGTAAGCCAATTTTCTTATCTCAACAGCATGAACCCTGCAATCAAGGCTGTTCTCGTTTTTAATTGTCACCTGTATTGTCAGCCAGCTTAGTGTTCCCACACAAAGTGTTTGCATTTACCTTCACAGTCGCATTTAGAGCTAAAGGTGCTTACGCACATCCAGCCCAGCCTCTGCTCATGGTCTCCAATAACAGGCTCCTCTTCAACACTCGGGACGTGCTTCCAGAGTCATCAGAAATGTTTTGCACTCAAGAAATGCTTCATTTTGATTTAGATTTCCCCACTTCCCCCGCTTTTTAGCCTCTCTGCTGATGGGGATCCATCTGCTGATCTCTGAATCAAGAAGGGCTTGTTAGCTGGATTTTTGCTGGTATGATGGGAGAAGGGCTGTCTGATTCTAGAAATGGAAATCCAGACCCTGTAGGTTTTCTTGAAAATTTAAATAATTTAGTTACATACCAAAAAAATCTAGAATTGCTTTATTGATTGGTATATGTGTGCTTAAAGAAAGCGCACACTCTATTTACTGCAAACCCCCCCAATGTTTCACTTGATCTTTATGAAAAGTAGGCAAAAAACTGACTGTCTCAGAAAAACTGTAATTGTCTTCTCTCCCTTTTACATATTAATATGAATCAGCAATGGCTTCAGTGAAACTTTCTGAAATAGTTGATATAAAAATCAATGCTAAGTAATCCAAAGGACAGTCAAACTCATTATAAAACCAAGTAACAAATCCAAAATAATCCCCATACATGGTAATCCCATCAGACCACTGATGTCAATGGAACACATTGTTTGTTTAAAATTTTGATAAATTTAACTTACTGACTTTGGAGTGCCAGTGGTGATGCTTATCAGAATGTATAAGCTAGTGTCCACTGTAATGAGTGGTAGTCTTAATATTTTAAATAGCTTTTTGCTGTTTGAGAAGAATATTTTTTTTTTTCCCCTACCTCAGGCAGAGTTGTATGCCCTAAAATCTGCACTTTTTTTTGCGCGATCACTGTTGTTCATGGCTACTATTTAAAACTCTATAAAAATACTTAAGGAAGGAGGAGCTTAGTTCTATTAAACTCTTTGTCTTCCTACAGACTTTTTTTTTTATTAGGTATGGAAGTTCGGGACCATTTAAAAATCTATTTAAAATGCAATGTGTAGTAGGATGCTACCTCTATAATGCTAAGAAAATGTCTTTAATTACCTTTTGGATAAAAGCTACAGGTATTATGTTGACGTTTTTTCACAATCACCTTATTAACCAGCATGACATGTTTGGGAAGCTTCTAATTTGTAACAGCCAATGTGTATTTGTTGACAACAATCATGTCAAACCAGTCTAATTTCTTTCAGTGACAAGGTAACAGGCCTCTTGGATAGGAAAAAGAAACAGATGTTGTATATCTTTAGTAAAGCTTTGTTACTGTTTTGCACAATATTCCTATGAGAAAACTAGATTAACACATTTAAATGTAACTAATAAAAAAAAAGTTACAAATTTCAGTAGTGTAGGGACAGAACAGATGAGTAAACAAAGTAAGATGCTTCAGGGATCTTTCCTGGCTGAAGTACATCAATTACTAAAATGATAAAATTGAGAGTAATCTCTCAATTTTATACTCCTGTGTAACCACAGGAACAACTGTGCAGGTAGCAGTTCAGTAAAAAGATCTGGGAGGTAGTGTGGCTCAAAAGCTGAACAGGAGCTAACAGTGTAACACAGTTATCAGAAGGGCAGAGGTAAACAAAGAGTTTGCAAAATGTGAAATAATTCTAAATATCGGTAAAAACGTAGTTGGAATGTGGTGGCAGGTTTTGGTTAAGAAGAGGACCAACTGGGCCAAGAAAACCAGAAGTCATAGGAAAGCAGGAAGGATTATCACAACATAGAAAAGGCGAACAGTAAGGACAGACAGACATGAAATTGTTTTAATATACTGAAAATGGGACCTAGAAAGAGACATAAATCTTGAAATGTGTTAATAATGCCTATAAAGAGAGAGAAAATTTATCTTTGTGTTTAAAGGACAAGAACTAATGAGCTTAGGCTGCAGTGAAGAGTGTAAGTATTGGGAAAATCCTAACTTTAAGTGTAGTGAAGTCTGAATAAATTGTGGGGGAAGTAGTGGATTATCAACATGGGAGGTTTTGAAGAATAAGCCTGACAAATATCTGTCAGGAACGTACAGGATCACAGGAGAACCAGATGTCCTCTTTTTTTTGGGGGGGTGTGATGTGCATGGGTGTGAACATCAGTTATGCTCAACTCATAATGAGTAACTAGGGAAACCTTTGTTAAAGTTTGTAATGCCCATAACAGGACAATGACATGGAAAACTCTTGGCGTTGATTGCCCAGAACTGATCTGCTATTGGAGATGTTGTACGCAAATGTCTTTACTGAAGCTATTGTTCCCAACTGTTGTTGCTTCTGTCATCCCATTTAATACTTATGTCTTTGTCAGGCGTATCGTAATGATGATCGCTTGCCACACTTTAACTATCTCAAGGGTATGCTATTCTTCAAGGCAGCAAGCTGTTAGGCTGGCTCCACTGATTTTCAAACTGTGCTTTATAGCAAGTAATAATAACATGACACTTTTTTGGTTAGTCTTAAATAGCATGAATGTTTTTGAAACATCTTTTATCACCACTCTGAATGCAAACACAAGCATTTCACGGATGTGAAATCAAAAAATGTTTTGGGAATGTCAAATCTCTCACTGAAAGAGAGTGTAAAATTTTTTTGTCATTGTTATTCTGTTTTTTGGTTATTTCCTGTGCGTGTCTGAAATATTCTGAGGTTCAGTTGCCCAAAAAAGCGACCTGTGCTATTCAGTATGGAGGCTTTGGGGAAACATGGGAGTGCAGCACACCTTGCCCACGTAGTTCTTTACCAGATGGGTTGCAAAGGAGTCGGGGAAGCTGTCAGAAAAGCAAGGGAAACCTCCTTCAGCTTTCTCTGAAAGATACATGAAAAATAATGATTTAACGGAACATTTTGCTTTTCGATAGAAGTTTCTGCATGCGGGAAGGACCTTCTGTCAATTAAGCTTATTCTACCATTGAAATTACCATCTTAGCAAGTGGGACTCTGACATGATATCCTGGAGAGAAAACCAGCAATTTCCTCAGATCGCTGTAGGTCAGGTCTACAGATGCAGCAGGATGCCAAGAGTCCAAAGATAATAAACTGAAAACTTCCTTCAGTTGTTGGAATTACTGCTGTACAGGATGCCACTGAACAACGGCGCGCAGTCTGACAACAGGGCTTCAGTTTTAGACTTGTGAACATTTTGTAATCCACCTGTGGCAGTATTTGTGTCACCAAAGCAGCAGCTAACCAACTGCCCGAACACCAGGGCGTGTTGAGATTTTTCCTTAGGTTGTTTTTGGAGAACGTACAGCATTTCTTTATTTACTTGTTCAAAGCTGCTCTGGATCACTTGGTTGGTTTGAGGTAATCTTCACCCTAACTGAGCTAAAAAAGGTTTATAAAAGCTGAAATTCCCCAATACTGTAAGAAAAGTCTCATGATAGGTTGTGTATTCATTTCATTGGATCTGTGTTGCCCTTCTGTAACTCAAATCCTTGCTTAATCCTGTTTTCACCTTCGGTTTTATTGTAAATATTATTATGCCTGAAGATACCTCCCATACCTTTGCAGCAATCTGTTTGATCCATTTTGAATGGTTGTCTTTTCCAAATATTATTTCAACTCATCAACATGCTTAAAGTGCATTTCTTGTCATAGATTACACTGTGCCGTCTGGGTTTCTGTTCAGATAATAAATGCCCCTTTCTTTGTTTAATCTCACTTCCAGATTTGGTTTTTAATGGCTGACCACTATACTTTCATCTTCACCTAATTTCCTATTTCCCTATGAAGTGACTTGTTCACTTATAAATAAATTCAAATTTTTTTTTTTTTTATTTTTTTAAATGTGAGGCCAATTCCTTATGTTGACTATTTCTTTGACTAAGAATTTGAGTTAAGCTGTGTCAGGTTGACTCTCTAAATTGATTTATTGATCAAAAATAAGCGAATAACTAATTTTACCACTCCACTGGTTTACTTTTTCATTTTTACTTGTTCGTTTTAAAAGCAGTCATATGAAATATTAGCGTAGCTCATGTACAGACTCTCTTTTGTTAGTATTCATTTGGAATTGTTGAAGAAGCAATAGAAACACAGAATAAAGGCATTTGAGGTCAGGTATAAACTCCCCAAAGCTGTGAGGATGTTTAAAATGGTTCGTTGTGCTGAAAGGTGAATGAGTGTTTCAGCATTAAATAAAACAGGGCTTGCAGCATTTTTGTTTACAGCTGTAATAGAAGGAAGTCATTTTAACAAGCACACAAACTGCATTGAAAAACACCACCATGCCTGTGCCTATGAAAAAGCTTTCGTTACCTTGACCCCTGTGTGTTTACCTGTCAGGCAAGGACCATGATACCCCAGTTCTTCTGACTGGAGGATCCAGTTTAGCATAATTTCAAGAGCAGCTTTTCTTCACATATCCTAGCAGAGAGGGAGATCCAAAAGCCAAGCATTTCTCTCAGCCTTCCTGGGTTACACCCTTCAGGGGTTAATTTAAGTATCTGTCATCTCAGATAACAGTGTACTTTAATTGTCAAAGTAACTTACAGGTTGCTTAAATAACTATACAACCTGTAGAAGATATTTTGGGAAAATCTGTATTTATAATCTCTCCTGTTCTTGAGTTACAGTTTTTCTTTAACTAAGTGGAAAATTATTTGGAAGCCTCACTTTTTTACATTGTTTGAAGGTAATAGTAGATCAAACATCAGCGTCATTTATTAATGTTTTCTTAGAACTGAGTGAACACATAAAAGACCAACTCATTTTGTAGGAGCAGAGCTGTTCTTTTCTGGGCTGAATTCAGAATAAAACAAACCCTTTGCCCTGCCATAACTCTGCTTGCTTGCACACGTGTGTCTGAGAAGCCTGACTCCTGGATACACACCACATTGCTGTCGGCTGCAGAATCCCCTTGTGCACATATTTGTATATAAACACAGGGCTTATTCATGCAGCTCCTGAGGGCTTAATGGACCACGGGCTGCCTGGTTTGTGGTTGCCAGGCCTCTTTTTTTGGGTGTGGATCCTCTGCTTTCATAGTCTGTTGCTCCCTACCCATCCCGTTTGGCAGCCCCCATCCCACCCTGCAGAGCTGAGGTACCCAGGTAGGTGGTTCTTTGCCGACTCCGGTATTAGTGGTAACCTCTCGTCAGCAGGCGGAGGAGAGGTCACCCGCTATGGCAAACAGCAGCGGCAGAGTGTGAAGGGCCAGGAAAGTTACCGCCCGTCATAGCTATGTACTTAGTGAATGTGAATCAAAGCTGAACTCTTGTTCCCTGCTGTGGAGTGGCTTTAATGAAGCAAAAGCATTGGAAACGTCTCCTTTGGCATCATCTTGGAATATATTTATCTTCTCTCTCATTTAAAACAAACATAACAACTCCATTTCCAGTTAACTGTGTGGTTAACCTGCAACTTCGTTCCTTTGGGAATTTATCACACGTTAAAAATGTTGCGTATCTGCTTTGGGGTAGAACAAAAATCACTTTCTCACAAAAGAACTCTCTTTCCTATACAGAAAAGTACTGAAATAAGTAATTCTCATTTCGCAAACGCTCCACAGCCTTTCTTTTTTAATCAAGGATTAGTGAGTGGAGGGTTGTTGTTTTCTTTTACTGTTGTCTGTTAGAAAGAGGGTAATGAAAACATAGAGGAGAAAGTGTTTGGTATCGTGATTTGTGTGTGTAAATGTGTTACAACATTTTATGGCATTTCTCAGGTCATATAAAGTTGGTTGAAGAATTCTGGTTGTGAATTTGCTGCCTTGGGCACTCTGACAGAAAATCAGCTTCTGTAGAACAAATCAAAGGATGCGTCACATCTTCTGTAGCTCGTAGAAAGTGAGCTTAAAAATGCAGCTATTTAACTGGCTGCTTGTGTGAAAAACTGCTCAGAAGGAAAGAATTGAACTTTAGAGAAACGTTTTGCTATTTTTAGTTGTCTTTGATAATGAAAGCTGAAATAGTTTTCTAAATGGACTTTTACATAGTGTATTCTTCTAATTCTCCCTGCGACTCTTTTCTTTTTTTTTTTAATGTTACAGAGTCTGTGAATTCATATTAGACAAAAGTAAGATTAAAAAAGTGAGCAAACCCACAGCCTCCTGTACATCAGAAAACAGTTCAATGCTGCAGATGAGTACAACTTTACAGTCTTTCCACTTACAAGGGCATATTTAGAGCTTAATGATCATGGTGTGCTAGTTTATATTATGGGATAAGTTTCCAAATAATAACAGAAAATTAGGTTGCTGTTCCCATATGACGCTAACAAGCTGCATTGTAGAGAAGGCTCTAGAATGAAGTGGTCATCTAAAATTGAATTTAGGGCTGAAAAACCTGTACTCTGTTCGTCATCATCAATTTATCCTAAGCTCTCCATTTTAATTGTTCTGTGATGATCTTTGAAAATACAGCTGTAATGAGAATGTCAAATGAACAGAAGTACATGACGTATCCATTGAGGACACTGAGGACATTGACCTTCTTTATGTAAACCCATCTTCCATTTCAATCAAATATGCCATACATTTATAACAGCTTCATAAAAAGTCAGCGCTGGCACATATGACAGACAACTAGACCATCCTGCTGAGTCCACTTACAATGAAACGGGACTCAGGAGCGGGTGAAAATCATCAAGTGATAATAAGCATATAGTTTTCTTTGTTCATAATATATTGATTGGGGAAAAGTGCAGCTGTGGAAAATCAATATGCCTGTATACTGTTGTTCTAGCTGGACAAATGCACTTAGGGTCTTCTCATTACTGTAATTACAAAAGTAATCTGTTTTAAAAGAAGACCACAGCTACCATGTAAATGGGTATTGAATTTAGCAGAGCAGCACCAGTTTTGTTACTTCTCAGCAGCATCAGTTTTCCTACATAAAGCAACCCAAAAAAATACCAGCAGAAAGGCTGTCCTAGATGGTTTGTCCTGTAGAAGTGTTTACCTGATAATATAACATAAAAAAGCATTAGGCAGTTCAGTTCCAGAAGGAGAAAGAAATAACATGCAGAGACACAATTACATCTACCAGAACAGGTATATTCTAGTAGCATGTAATCCCAGTATTATGGCAAATTCAAGTAATCCTATTAGAAATGTTTCAAGTTTCAATTAGAAGACTTCCCATGCACCCAAGGTAAACAGAATTGTTGGCAGTGCAAGTAACCCTCTTAGAAAAGCTACAGGAGAGGCTGAAGTGGTGGTGGGAACAGAGTATGTTATGAGGGAGGAAATTGTTTAGGTTTATAACATCCTTCTCAACTTCTGTTGAGCATGCTACAGATACTTTTGTTGTGAAATAAAAGTTGATGGCTTCAAAATGAATGCAGCAAAACTAATTTTGCTGTAGGCTTGCTCTTATGTATTTGCGGCAGTATCAAGAAGAATCACTTTAACACAAAGCTTTTTGCAGAATAAGGTGCATCTCACCATCCTTTTAAAAAACTCCCACCTCTGTTCATGCTTGGATCCC
>NW_009226420.1:0-8661 GCF_000690835.1 Fulmarus glacialis | reverse complement strand
AGTGACATGGTGTATTTGGGAAAAAGAGGTAATGTAATCCTTCATAATGAAGAAGGGATTGCGCTCTAGAAGACAGTTTCCTGGTATAGGGAAAAAAAAATGTGCATGTTTTTCTTCAGTTGAAATTTTTTTGGGGTGATATTAATTCACAAGTATAAAAAGGCATTTCAGCCTTTTTTCACAGCTAAGAAGGTATTTTGTATTTTTACACTTGTTTAAAATAGTGAAGTGAATTTTCTCTTCAGGAAATGTTCAGTTTTAGGTGGAAAATACAAAGATGTCTTAACCTCAGAGGAATTTTTACGATAAAGGTAGTTTCATACTTTAAACATAGAGATTACAATGAAAATAAAGGCAGCTGCCCTTATGTAGATACTGGACATTTTTAGTTGTGAGTAAGTAGGCCAAGGGGAAACTCAAAAACTCTCTTAGGTGACAGTTTCTCCTCTCAAGGAAAGAACATAATTAAAATTTTCATTATTTTCCTCCTTACTGTGTAAAGGTATATATGCGCATGTATGCCAAGGGGAGGCTGCCTGCACTCTGAAATACAAACCCAACCGCTCTAGCCAGCTCCCTATCCACCTTCTCCAGCTCTAGTCCTTCTCTCTGCAATGTCTCCCTTTCCAGCTGTATATCTGTGCTTTTTGTATTTCTCAGGACTGGCCAACACACACAGTCTCCCTTTCAGTTTGCATAGGTGACTCGGAATCAGCTGAGGCAGAGAAAGAAGTGCTGGTAAAACAGAATAAAGAGAAGAGAGAAGACTAGCAATGAGAGCGAGTGAGGGACTGGAAGAAATTAAACACAGGAATAAGAAAGGCGTCCTCAGTGTTTTCCACTTGAGATTCAATGCCCAAGCTTGGGCTTGCACATTAACTCCAGACAGTGCCGTACGAATTCCTGCACTTGACGTAGATGAAAGCTGCTTGACACTATGGGTTGTGCAGGATCTCTCAGCAGCTTTTGTTGCTTCTGAGAGTGGAGATGATGGAAAGCCAGGGACAGTCTGCCTTTGGGTTCCCATCACACCCCCTGAAGAGGAGAGCTTGGGGCACTGCTATCTGCACCCTTGCTCATGCTGATCTTACATAGTGTAAGTACATGAATACCCATCAGGTTGCTCTGAGCTGTCAGTCATACAGAGGAGCATAACCTGTCTCCTCACCTCACAAAGGTCGATAAACTGCACCCAGCTGTCCAGTGCCAGACACAGGTAATCTTACGACAGCAGTGCCATGTGAGTTAAAATCTTGCCTTCTTTTGAGCCAGCAGTGACCACTGGAGATGCAGAGACACCTCTTCATGTTTTCATGCTGTCTGAAAATACATCGGGGGGATGATTTTGCTAGTTCTTCCAGCTCTCATTCATGTTAATGCAATCTGTGCTATCATTGCATTTACATCTGTCAAGGCTTGAAGTCCGTATCGGAAGCTGGATTTTTCAAGGAGTCGGATGTATCTGTGTCAAAAAGCGGTCCCTTACCCCAGTGTCTTACTCTTCCTTAGCAAAGTAAGTGTAATACTGAAGGCAAATAGGTAATAAGTAAAATACTTTGGTCCGTAATAGGTAAAATATTTTGGTTGTAGAAGCTTTAAGGTATGAATCTGAGTCATTATGGGGCTGGGCACAACTGCATACGCTTTCTTTTTTTTTCTGACATGAGAAAATATTAACACCCTCCCCTCCACCCCCACCCAGTTATGAAGTGTGTGTATGTGTAAACAAGCTTACAGCACACGGGAGCCCTTTTGTTAAACTATATGCTCTGTTACCTTTAAAGGTGTCACAGTGTTACGTGGACCAAATATATGCTCAGTCTGTATTCCTTACAATGGTATCTGACTCTCAGGATTTATCTGGCATTTGTAATAATACTTGTTAAATTTTTCCTTGGCTCTTCGTGATGAGGAAGGTTTTATGAAGAAAATTATTCTTCTATCTGTGGTTATATCATCCAACTTTGCTTCCTCTGGCCTGTCTCATTCCACCCACTATAGTCAGCATCCCTGCTCCTGCTGGTACAAGCTGTTGTACTAGTCTGCTCCAGACTTCTAATTTGTGAGTCTTGCTGTTTATTCTAAGCCGTCCTTTGTTATAGTCTCCCTGTGAGTAAGTGGCTACAACTGCTGTTGGCTTTCCTGCCCTGCCAATCTTCCAATTTCTTTCCTTTTATTCCCAAATTTCTGTCCTCCTGCTGCAGCAAAGTAGATTGCATTTCTGATGTTACTAATTTTTGTCAGGGGCTTTATGCTTTTCATTTTATCAGTAAACCCCAATATGGTTTCTGCTGCCTAATGGGATGCCTGTGCTGACCTAGCACACAGCAGCAGCAGTTTCTTTTTCTCCCTCCTGCATTGCTATTTTTGTCTCTTGCCATTCTAATCATTACTAGAGTTTTTTTTTGAATCAGCTAATGCTTATTCATGTAATTTTCTTCACCTCATCCCTGTCCCATGCACCTGCCACATTTGATTTGCTCTGCCATTTATTTGACTCCTCAGGCTTCACATATACATATACACCTGTTTTATGTGGACTTCTTTTCTCTTCTTCCCTAATGGCTTTTGCAAATGTGGCCAATTTCAGCCACACCTTAGAGAGGTAAAGTTATCCAGGAGAATTAAGTTTCTATCTTTCCTGTGAAAACAAGCAGCACTGAAAAAGAGCACCACTGTAGGTGTTTTCTTGTATGTGTTGCTGGACACTAGAGACGCCGTGCTGCAGAGAACGCTTTTGAAGGACTGAGGAGAGACACGCTTGTGATGCACATCCATGCGAAACAAAACTATATTAGTTCACATTTGTTTTATTTGTAATTTGTGTTACTCTAACAGAAGGCACATTTTTAAAAAGTTTCACTAATGTATGTCTTTCTCAGTTGCCAGTATATATGCAACTTGTACGATTGCAGTGGAAGATTCACCAAGTTCAATTATATACACCTGTTTAAAAAAATTAATTTACTTACTATGGTAAAGAATGTAGGATGTAATCTTTTTTTCCGTAAAGACCTGTTTACTTGACAGACTTGTATTTCTGTCTTTTTTGCACATACCTGAGAGCTCTTTTGAGATACTTTTGCTTTCTCTTTTTTGGGCTTCACAAGCTGCTGTTGGACAATTTCCTGCTGTCACGAATAAATCATGCCCATACTTAAGTATTCTGTATGACTTTTTTTTTTTTTTTGCCTGCATTTACCATATGAGTTTATTTTTAGTCTTTATTCTTTCAAAAGATGCTCGTTGAATGGAATCTCTCTTCTTTGACTCTATCTTTCTTGCCAGAGGTTATTCTACTAAGACCGTCCATGGAAATGCGTGAAACCGAAAAAATCTGCAGCAGCAAAGATTGCTGTAATCCTTTAGTGTCATTCCACAGGCAATGAGGTCTTTCAGGGTTAAAATAAGTTCACAGTTCAGTCTCTAACTGTAGCTCTATTACGTCTCATCCTTGGAATGTGTTAAAGAATTATTTCTGTTTAAGTATAGATTTCCTGGTGTGGAGGATAAGTGTTGGTGGGGTGAGAGCATCTGCTTGGACGGCTGTATTTCTGATTTCCAGA
This sequence comes from Fulmarus glacialis, assembly GCF_000690835.1. Lineage (NCBI taxonomy): Eukaryota > Metazoa > Chordata > Aves > Procellariiformes > Procellariidae > Fulmarus > Fulmarus glacialis. The sequence continues at coordinate 5,095 of NW_009226420.1, read as the reverse complement.
GGTCTTCAGAACAGCTCTGTTACTCTGAGAGTTTCTGATATGGAAATTCTTATTTTTGCTTTGCTCCATCCAGATGTAATTCACTTTATCATCCACTACTTTCAGTGATGATTTTCTACCTGGAGACTTCAGTATCTGAGGTGGGGCCACTTAAATTGAGTACAGTTGATTGAAATAAAACAAAAGGCATCAGTATCAGGCTGTGCAATGAAAGGGCTGTACAATCCAGGGCTATTCCAAATGGAGGAGATGATGGCCGGCAGGGTGTGTAATGCTTACAAGGGGCAAACCTTATCTCTACTACTAGACCTTGGTGTTTTTAAATGGTCTGTCTTGTTCATCTTCCTTCTCCTTATCTGTGTTAACATCAAATGAAAATACCTTTCTCACAAGGTTTCCCACTTGATGTTTCAGACAAGAGTGAATAGTTTGACATGGCACCTGTGGTAGCACATTTAATTGTCACTCCCTGCCTCTACCAGTCAATACCTCAAACCGTGGCCCAGTAGCTGTGCTTGCTCTGTTAATTGCTTTCCTTAGCATTGCCTCTTTGGTGAAAGATAATCCTTCATTGCTGAAGGTGGGACCATTTTAGGTGAGGAGAAATAGTTGACGCTAGCAATTAGGTATTTCCTAATTTCTGAATTGTCAGCAAAATCCTAAGGATTCTTCCTATCTGATGTTAGGATGTTTTCTGAAACCAGAGAATTGATTGAATACGTTCTTCAAAATTATCATGCTGGAGAGAAAGATAAAAATGTCATTGAGTGACCTTGTCTTACCTAGCGTTGCTATTATTTCTCAGTGCGAATGAAGGAGCTACTCACTCCCCTGCCCCGGGGCTTGAAACATGAACATAGCTATAGTTAGGCTGCCTTTCTTTAGGAAAGGAATTAAAGAATGGAAATAATAGAAATTGATAGCACCTGACAGCGTGACTTCAGAATCTCCGAGAGGGATGTTCAAAGGCTCTTCAATGCATAATATTCATTTTTATCGCTGTTGACTATTATGTTTCTTAAAATTGCCTCTGAATATGTCTACAGGGGTGCAAAATCATGCACACACTTGCAAAGCATTTCTTACACAATCCGAAGGAGCATGGAGGAAGAGATCCAGGTCTGGGTTATCTAAGGAAGGAGGAAGGAGGTCTGGTCGGTGCAACACCCAAGAAAAAGACTGACATAAGAACAAAATTTTCTGTAAGGAACTTTTAAAGATCTGCATCAAACCTAGCTGCAATTTTACGATCCCATTTTATCCAGATGAGCAGAATCATCATTGGCATAGTACTACAGAAATTAAAAATGTGAGAAAGAAAGGACTTAATAGCATAGCAAGACTCGTGTTTATGACAGCCTCTGAAAACTGTGTTTCTGTAGCTAGCCAAAATAAAATTCTCAAGCTAAGCTGCCTGTGTGATACATACACCTACAATAAAAATTTGAATTGGAGAATGGCATAAACATGCAATACAAATTTGGCTACTGTAGGAGAGAAGTTCTTTTAATTTGTAATGCAAATCTCAGAAGCTGTATAATGAACATAAAGAGGAATATAAGATAATCATGTAACTTAAAATTACTGTGGAGGAAATTATTTTAAGAATAGTGCAAGTAGGAGTAATTTAAAATTACTTATCCATAAGAATGAAAATCGTGGAATGCTTACATCACAGTTCCTAATGGGAGGCTAGAAACAAAATCTGTGCAGTGAATCTCTGGAGCAGGAATCTTGCCTTTCAGCAACCCTCTTTACCTGCATGGTAGATCTGAAGGGACTGATTATTTCAAGGATGTCCTGTAACGTCTAGCTCAGTCTCAGACAACTAACAACAAACAAACAACTTTCAGTTAACAGAGCCCAGCATAGGGTGAATCTGTCTGTTTTGTAGTGTGCCCTCTTGTAGTTAGCTTGTGAAAGCTTTCCTAAGCTAGTACAAGTAAAAAAAAGCATTTGTTTGGGTTTTTTTTTTTTTTTACAGTGTTCAACTTTAATATGCTTTGTTTTTCCATGGAGAATAAAACTTTTGTTCACAACAAGTTGTCACAATAATAATATATCAGTATTCCATTCAGTATTCCACATTCCTTCACCAAGTAGTACAGTAGAGACCTAACAGATACACTGACCACAGTATGTCCTGTTTTCCCAATCAACAGCTAGTTGCAGGTAAGTTCTCAGTGTTATGACAGATAGCTTCCAGCACTGATGCATTGTCATCCCCAGCAATTGATTTAGACATGAAGTTGCTCCACTGGCAGAACTCCTGCGAAGGGCAGTCACGCTGGGCCAAGTCAGCAGGCTTGAAGGCCACCTACATGTGACAGACCACAGGTATGTGGTCTACTAAGACCTAAGAACGCCTGTCTAGCTGTGCCACAAGGATGAGCTAGTTTGTGTTGGGGATCACAGATGGAGGAGTGCTTTGGAGTGCTAAGCAGCAATAAAGATATGAGGACCCAATGAAGGAGGTCAACTGAATGTCACAGGTACCATGAACAAATCCCTGGTTTTGTCTTATGGCCTGGACACAAGTTATACTCGGAGTGCTGCAACAGCATTGGCCCAGCTGCAGATACAACATGGTTGGCTGAATGGAAGAACACGAGAGCACTGAGGAGGACTCTAAGGTATGGAAAAATCTTCCATGCACTCCCATCAAGTGTGCTAGGTGTGCTGTGAAGTACTCGCACATTGTCGCTAGATGTTACTCTCTCAAAAAGGAGCAGACTGACTGTGTCTTTGGGTAACCGAACACATGGAAAAACAAGTTGTCAAATTGTAGCTGAAAACTTTCAGATTTTAAAAAACATTCGTAGTAATGTAATTTGAAAGTAAGTCATTGTCAGGATTTTCACTGCATTGTGGTTTGAGACACAGCCAGATTGACAATTAAGGGATAGATGGTATTTAGTTGCAAGGCTGAAGAAAGGAAGTAGAAAACCATTCGATCAGGATGAAGCAGCTCATGGGGCATGGAAGTAACCCTGCAGCATGCAACTCTCAACCCTTTTGACATATGGTGACCAGCCATATGATGGCTGATACATAGGGAAATTAAATGATCTGACAACGTCTAAGTGTAAGTAAAACTGAAGTGAAATCTAAGAGCTGTGATACCTGAACAAAATATGTATTGGTGGTTCTACAGAAAAAAAAGTAAATATGGGACAACTATCTTTTGATAAATGGAAGGTGATCTGAAGCCACTTACCCTTTTTTTCATTGCATTGAAGGATAGGATATAAGTAGGGAAGAACAGGCGCATGGATAACTGGTTTGGTGTAGTGGATATGCAGCAGCTAATTTTTATTGTAGTATCTAAGCCCTATCAGTTTAGTTCAAATATTTGACTTACATGTGTAACGTAAAACAATTTTAAGCAAGTGTTTTAAATTACTTTAAGGGGTTGATATTAGAAGCTTGTAATGTCTTTCCTTAATGCATTTGTAATCAGTGTGCTTAGTTTTTAGTATAGGGAAAGCCTTGGTTTGAACTTTGAGTTTCTAGAATTCCTTTTATTATCCTTGTTGATCTGAACTTCCATTCAAATACTCGAATGTTGTTGGAATAGTATTTGATTGTGAGAAGAAAATGAAGTGATTTGACAGAACTGAGAGAGAATGTATCACTAGTGGAGTCAACATAGTGCAACAAGACATACAAATGGTATTTCTGAGTATGAAATTGTTTTGAGAACGAAGAAACTTCTCATTTTGTCTAGAATTTTTGTGTTGACTGTCAAAAATATTTCCCAGTGCATTAAAATTGATACTTTCTGGCAATGGTTTTGGTGAATTAATATTTTTTAACATTTCTTCCCCATCTGCCCCCAAAATAAAAAGAACTCAGCCCCAATATATTTTGTCAAAAAAATCGTGACCAGATCAATCTGACATAATTTGCGTTCAGGAACAGATATGTATAAACAAACATTGATATCAGTGTCACTGATCTGTTTGAAAGCTCACTCAACATCTGTTACTGTTTGGCAAAGGGGCACAGAACGTACAGATTTTTAAAGCCTTGCAAAATGCTTTCATATTTATGTAATGATTGATATTTCATTGCAATTACTAACCTGATAAAATTCTTTACCAGAGGTAGGAGGGTGAGAGAAGTTAAGAGACAGGCACATCTGCTAGTCTTTTGGAGATCCAACAAACTTCTAAATGAGATTCAGACTTTGAACTCCTTTCAAGTTTATTTTCCGCCTGAAATCCAGAGAGGATAGTAATGGGCAGAAAGGAAGCACGCTGTGTTGCAATAAAATGTATCCCAGAGGAGCCTTTGCGATGGGTCTCTAACCAGTTTCACTAGTCAAATGTTTTCCTTGGAAATGCGAATGAGAGAGAATGGGAAGCTGGCTGTTTTCCTAGCAAGTGAATACCACTATGTCTATGACACTTCTAAGCTTCTAATAATTATTAAAGGATACTTTAAAATATCCCTTCTCACAAATGATAGTAATTGTGCAGTAATAATTAGAATAGAGTAAGACTTCTGAAAACACTGCTTAGAAGTGTCATGAGTGAGAAGCACATTCAGAAAAATACAGTTCATTAAATGGCAGAAAATTGAAATTTTGGAATGACTGAAGATGACAGTTGTCATCTTAAACGTTGAAGTGATTTATTCAAGAAATTCTTAACTTGTTTACACTTGAGATATGTCAGTCTTTAAAATGGACATTAAAACTTTAATCTGGCTAGATGTTATCCTTAATAATTTTCGCAATATTGTTCTGGTTTCGGCTGAGATAGAGTTAATTTCCTTCCTAGTAGCTGGTATAGTGCTGTGTTTTGGATTTAGTATGAGAATAATGTTGATAACACACTGATGTTTTAGTTGTTGCTAAGTAGTGCTTACACTAAATCAAGGACTTTTCAGCTTCTCATGCTCTGCCAGGTGCACAAGAAGCTGGGAGGGAGCATAGTCAGGACAGCTGACAAACTGGCCAAAGGGATATTCCATACCATATGATGTCACGCTCAGTATATAAGCTAAGGGGAGTTGGCCGGAGGATAGTGACTGCTGCTCAGGGGCTGGCTGGGCATTGGTTGACGGGTGGTGAGCAATTGCATCATGCATC
>NW_009226419.1:20426-38187 GCF_000690835.1 Fulmarus glacialis | reverse complement strand
TCTATGATTCTATGATTCTATAATTTTAAATTTAACCTTCCAGTCTGTGTTTAAGAAAAAAAAGCCTGTTTGCTTTTTAAAGATTTAGTTTCCTGTTATTCATCATTCTTTATCCCTTTAAATGGGGCCCTTCAGTACCTTTTTCAAGTTGGCAAAAATGCTGAGAAAAGGGAAACCCAAAGAGTTTTTGTTTCTAAACTGGGAAACGAATGTTACCATTTTTTATCTGATAGCAGGTAGAAACTAGTTTTGGAGAACAGATGAAGAGAATAAACTTTTCAGATGCTCTTCCTCAGCTATCCGAGTGTCATCTCCTCCTGGCCACGGCCCTTACCACCGGATCCCAGCGTAAGGAGGCAGCCCTGGCTGAGCTGCATGGAAAAGGCCGTGAACTGCAGGAGAAATTTCTTTTTGCCTATCCGAAGTGGGGGAAGTTGCCTGATTTCCCAGAGAAGGGCTGGGCTCAGCATCTCCCCGTGGGCATGTTCAACAGCATCCTCTTCCCACTGTTCCTGGATCACGTTTCCCACATGCCCAGTGGGATGCATTACGGCGGGGTTGAAGGCATCAAACTCAGGCAGAAGAGTGCCTAAAAGAGGATAATAGTACTGTGAGATGAATGCTCTGAGCATTTCTGGTCACCCTCCCCAAAAAGCACCTTGCTGCAATACTTAGCAATTTTCCAGTGCTTTGCAAGAGCCTGGACCCACAGGTCCCTGCCAGCCCTGAAGCGTGGAGGGAACTCGACGTGGAGAGGAACCACACCAAAGCAGAAGGGCTTGGACAGCATCCCCCATCCCAGCCTGGTTCCCAGCCTCTGTCTTCTCAGCGGATGTTCGAGAGGAGGTCCTGTTTGAAAGGTTTGTTTTGAGCATCAGTCCCAAATGAGAAAATTGGGATAATACCCTATGGGTGAATTACAGATAGTCTTAGACCATCCCTGAAGAGGAATCAGGATCCTCTTCCTTTGTCAGACGGACAACACCCTAAAGACCCTTCCTACCAAAACCACAGGGACAAAGGGACTTGCAGTACTGGCTAGGTGTAGCTTTCAAAGCCATAATTTGGACTTGAGTACCTAAATCCCTTTACGGCACAGCCATTGACCTCTAAGTCACTTTGGGAAGCAACCCACATTTAGAAAACACATTTTCAATGTTGAAAAAAAAAAAAAAAGAAAAAAAGTTTTATTTTCCTTTTTGCCTGCAGGAATCCTTTAGCAAAGGCATCAGGCAGTGCCTGCCAAGCGTGGTCAGCTGGGATGTCAGCTAGGAATGAACAAACACGGGGGAGGAATCTGCTGGAGTCTGCAGGCACTTGGAGATCTGTTCGCAAAACACCACGTATCTCCACAGCAGGACTGACCTACAGCTTTCTGAGCCCCCCACAGAGCAGCACCCACTCCTCCATGGCATGTACAGTCTGCCTGGGGCATACATTACAGTGTCATGTATAGCACGTCCTATCGTCAGCCTTGATACAATGGCCAAGGCGCTCACTACAGTTTGGAAATACCTGGAGGAAAACAAGTCGTGAGTCTGAAAGGGATGCGTGAAGGATTTAAACCTACTTACAGTGCTTTTGCTTGTCCTGAAGATGTTCTTGAGATTCGTGCTATAAACCAAACGTCCCATGGGATCTATGGCCATACTGGTTTTCAAACCGTGCTCCATGAGACTCCAGCTGGTGATCTGCTGCTGCCTTGCCAGGTTGTATCACTGCTACAGGGTACTCATTTGAATTCAAAACCCCACAGCGGTGAAACACACCTGTGTGGGTAGTCATCAGTGGGAGCACGTTCTTCTGCAGTAAAAAAAAGAGTCTGAGGCAGAGGGTCAAAAAAAGGCTGAGGATAATGTTGTCTGAGCTGTCCTGAAGTTCCCAGTTCAGTGTTAGACCAAACCAATTCTCTTGTTATCCATTGCCACATGGATAACACATCCATCCTCATGAAACAAACCGAAACCCCGTGAGTTTAATATTTTATTCACAACATGAAAAGCTGAGGCTTCATCTTGCCCTTGGCACAATAAATAGACTGACTGAAGCAAGTGCCCACCCTACTTTATAATTGCAAAATGCCCACTGACCCGTAATAGGCTTCAGCAGTGATCGGGTGCTGTACCTCTGGCCACAGAACGGGAGGGAAAATGCAGATTTCATGAGTTGCCAGTGGAGATTTATATTCAGCTGGTTAATATCTCTGAGCTTTCTTCACGAGAAAAGTGATTTTAGTTGTCACTGCATGTTGAGCTGTGTGGCCAAGCCTGGTGATGTGATCAGTGCTAACCCGGAGGCGAAGGGCATGCAGGGGCCACCCCAACGCTTCTGGCATTAACGGGTATCACCACTTACCATTTGTGATCTGCCAGTTAAACACTCTTCCTTCCCATGCTGCGTCAGATATGTAACCATCCATTTTCAGATCTCTGCGATCTTTGCTGCCAGAAAAATGAAATGATGGTGCTGGATAGAAGAGATGAATGTTTATCACTGTTGCATCTCTCTTAACAAATGTCTATGGAGTATCAGAAGATGAGCAGGGTTGGCCCACAGTAAGTGGTACTGTATGGAGGAAGGTGTGCAGCCAGAAAATATCCAGGTACAGCATTGAAAGCTTGAATTGAATTCCCAAGGCTGATAATTACTGGAGCTTGCCTGGGTGCTTAGCAAGCAGATAAAAGAACTTTAATGAAAAGTTCATGAGAGATAAATGGCAGATGGTAACGTGGTGCAGGAGGTACGGTATGATGCACAAGGGACTGATTAAGAGGAGCTGTAACTTGGACACTTTGGGTGCTGGCCATCTGGAGCGTGGGGTGCACATGCTATTTTCCCTGCAAATACAGTATTGTGCCTAAAATTAAGTCGAGACACACACATGTATATACAAACACACACACAAATCTATATACACACAATGCTAAATAAAAAATGGTCAAGACCAAAGCCTGGCCACGAGGCTGAGCAGCTGGAACTGGCTTTCATCCACACCAATTAAGGCTAATCCTCTATAGCAAGTTTGTCTTGGAGAGCCGTGGAGTAAGCCACCAATTCAGTTACGTGGACCACGGTGGTCCAGTGCTTCAGCTGATTTCCCTGGCCCTCTCGTTTCGCAGCACAGATGTGCCTTCAGGATTCCTTTTAAACCCATTCTCTATGGTTTGTTTAAATGGGAAAACAACAACAAAAACAGTTTTCAATGCCATTCCCCCAGATAAGACTATTAATTATTCATATTGGTCAAGGTTTTGAGTGATCAAGGGGCAGAGGAGTGGGTTCCTGCCATCTCCAAGGGGGAAAAAAATAAAGAGTGCTTGAATAGGAAAACATCTATTACAGGATGTGCAGTAACCGTGGAGAACATGAATCCAGGAGCAGCTTTATGAGGGGATGACTCAGACATTGGTCATCCCCAGAAGAGTGGTCAAAACAGTCGGGAATACAGCGGCGGGAAGGCACCTGCATTGCAGAGCTGAGGTGACTCAGCGGGAGAGTTTAACCTCCAGCTCTGAGATTTCTGTCCTGTCGTGCAAGCCCCATCCCCAGGAGCATCCCCAATCCACCCAGTCCTTCCTTCTCCAGCAGCTGCAGGCCTGGGAGTCTGGGGCTCACGTTCAGGTACTTTCCCCCTCCTTCCCAGAGGTGAAATTTGGGGGGAAAGGGGGGTCCCCTTCAATGCAGCGTTCATTCAGAATGAAAAACTGTTTTGGCCACAAAGCCATTGAAAAATTCAGATGGGTTTCACCAAACACCACATGCTAGCATGGTTAGGATGATGCTGACTGTAGGGACAGCCGACTCTGCCCTGGGAAAGGTGGGTGGTCTGATTAGGTCAAAAACAAATGGAAAAAGGCCATTATAATTTTTCCAGAAGACCAAGTATTGTCTTTTCTCAAGTTCTTCTGCTTTCCTGCCCTATTCCTTAAAAGCTGGAAATGTGTCAGTGAATGGAGAAGGCCTGATTCCAGTTCAAAGACTATTCCCCAACTTCTTTTAACCTATAGCAATTTACTCACCAAACCACAAAACGCCCCATCCTCACACTCACCTGACACCCCGCGCCCCGATCCCAACCAGGACGGGCTGGTCCCCGCGCCCCGCAGGCACTCCCAGCTGCCTGGGGATCTCCAAGTTGTTCTCCATCCCACAGATCTACACCACCACCACCTTCTCCTAAGCCCTCCAGCCCTTTCTTAGTCAACAGAGGAACTCCATACGGTCTTCCTATAGTCTGCTCCTCCTTCATGTCTCACCTCTTCCAGTGTGACCTCCAGAGACGACTGGAGTTAGGTAACTTCCCAGGATTGCAGAAATGCTGCTTTGACGTTTTTCCTGCAAACACAATATTGGGTTGAGAAAGAATTGTATGTAAAGCCAAAGCATCAGAGCTGGCATTTCTCAGGCTGGCTGCACAGCTCCATTTGGAATAAAAAACATTTACTTTCTATTAGGCAAACAGGAAACTGATGCAAGCAACACGACAGCTGAATAGCTATCATTCCTTGTATGTGCACTGGCTGGGTTTCAAGGCAGCATTGTACAGGCATAAATACGCTGATGTAATTAAGAGTTTCATCACCAGCATCTGATTCAGGCACACGTACCACCATACCAAGTCCTCCATCATCCTCCCTCACATCAAAAGGTCCTTGAAACATCAGGGTCCCTGGGGCAGGCAGCATGCTCGCTGCTCCAGTGACCCCACGAGGACCTTCATCCCCTGTAATGAGCCCCTCATCCTCCTCCAAGCTCAAGGTCTCACCCTTGTGTAAGATGTCCAAGCCTCTATGTAGCCCTCAGCCATCGACTTCTGCCCCCACCCGCTGCATGGACTCAGAGGGCATCTTATTCCCCAGGCGCATCAGCTGCTGCTCAATTATTTTTCTTTTATTTCACCAATTCTTCAATTCTTTGCTAGGCTTGAAGCAGTTTCTTCCAGTTCCCAAAGATGTACTTCTCCAACAGCCTCAGGGGGATGTTTGTAGGTTTGAGGGCTCTGTTTTGAGCCAGTGCCCCTATTTTTAAGGGTTCTGCTATTAACCCAGCTTTTATGCCCCATCACATCTGGTACCCAGCACCAGTCCGTGCAGCAGGATCATGTAAACAAGCCTAACTCAGCAGCGGCGTCTTGCAAAGCTAGCGTAAGGTACAGTTAGCATAAAAACCTGCAGGCTGCTACTAGTAGCAGCAATATTGGTTTTACTGGTTTTAACGCAGGGAGCTGCGAGTGCTGAAGGCACCAGGGCAGGGAAGGGTGATGGGGAAGGCGAGTGCTTTCAGCCATGGGGCTGCAAGCAAAGAGCCACAATGGGGGGCTCCTCTCACTAATTTTTTTCAAATGCTATAAAGTCTGAACTTCTCGAAATAAGTGGAAATCTTTCCAGGGAATTTAAAAGCCTTTGGATGCAGCTTTCAGGGTACATGAGCCACTTGTCCCTGCAAGGTCACATGGGTGACCGTGCCATAGCGAGAAATGCAATCTGATTTTGGGAGACTCTGTCACGTGTGGTGCAATACGGCTGATCTGGCCCTCCAGGCAGATTAGTTTTTCGCTAGAAGGTGTCACAGCTGAATTAAAGATGGTGTGGGTAATTATACACGGTAGGAAATCTCAGCCCGTATCTGCTCTCCTACATTACACTTAAGACAGCTTGATTGAAATAAAATACTTAAGTGCTTGTTTTCACTTTTCGTATTTATTTATGTCTTTGATATGCACATTCCTTGGGTAAATACAGTGAAATCTCATACTGTGAACCGAGATTGAAAGCACAAGCAGTTGGCACTGCCTGGCTGGAAGACTCCCATGTGTTGATTAGAGCAGGAGCTTTCTGATGTGACCATTTGCCCTGCTGACCTATTTAATTAATTAGCTCATTATCAGCAACCCAGCCAGGAGCCATGTATCATCTGTGGGAATATTTTCCCCAGATATGCACCTATAGAGAAATAAAATCTATTTCTTTTTCCTATTGCTTTGGCATCTCATTTTACTGTTGAGTAACACATACAGCTGTATGTCTCCAGCTGGCCATGGAAGGATGAGAACTGAATTTGCAAATATTATAGCACGTTTCAATTTGACAATGTTAAAAAAAAAAAGGGAAATGCTTCATATAGGCTTAGTTCCATGTAGGATTGGCTCCTCCTTAGGAAGATAGGCCTGGATGGATGGCACCACCATTCGCTGGGAGTGTGGCAACGCTTAGGTCTTATGAAGGCCGCATGATCCCAGCGTACCCAAGATGTGTCCTCTGTGCCAGGCATGACCTGCAAGGCAAAGGGAAGGCTCACGCCACCCAAAAGACAATTTTCTCAAGGTCCAGTGACTGAGCAGCTAAAGAGGAAAGTAAAACATTGGGGTCAGCCCAGCCCTTGGTTGAAACATTTCGTTCTGATCTCACCAAAGGAGAACTGAAAAATACAGGCAAAATCAAAACGTTAGTATTACAGGATATGTCATTTCCAATTTAAAAAAAAAATATCAGTGGAAAATTCCAACAGCTTTACCAGTGTGGCTTATGTCTGATGGAGGCAAATCCACCAAGCAACGTGCAAGCTGACCACGAAGCGGCAGAGGTGCCAGTGCCAAGCCCAACAGCAGGCATGCGTGTTTTCTTCCAAAAGAGGGAGAACTGAGGCAAAGCATTTGGTATCTGCCTCTGAGCTGAGCACAGGCCAAGCAGTTGCATGTAGAGGACTTGCCATCATGATGCAGTCATTTATAACTGTAAACTCATTTTTATCTCGAGGCAGCGTCGGGGAGATCTGTACACCTTAAATGGAGTCATTACATCTCAGTAATACACTCTTCTTCATCTTCTACCGGATGATTCATGGTAGTTTTTAATCAAACCAAAGAACCTCTCTTCATTTAAGCAAGCTCAAATAAAGGTAGTGAAGACCACTTAAGTGCTTATGAATTTCTATGAAGGTAGTGTCCCACATTCAAGCCCAGCAGACATGGTCCCAAACACTAACAGCTGCCACACAGAAACAACACGGAAACAGGCCAATTGAGGCTGGTTGGAAAGCAAAAGCCTTGATTTTAGGAAAATTGGGAGGAATGGCTGACTGCTGCTTTTGTTCTCAATTGCCAAGCCATCAGTTAACTTCACAATAACCCCTTCTCGCTTCTCCTCTCTCTTTCTCTCCATCTCTTTTGAACTCCATCATTGGCCCAAGAAAGTTTCATTAAAACTATACTACTCCCAAAGCTTTGCTTAAACATCATCCCTTGACAAAAATCATAGTTAATACGTTAATTAATAAGTTCTTTCCCTTTGCTCATCATTTCTGATCAGGTTGGTGGCTGAGCCATGGGCAGGACTTACCAGAGGAGACCTGGCTGCAGTAGATGGTGGTTTTGCATCATTAACTCTTGCTACTTCAGTCCCCTCTGAAGAAGGGATTTCTGCCTGTTCCCATGTGAGTTGCAGACAGCAGCCACCACATCTGAGGTTTCGATCACTCCTTGGTGAAGTAGATGTTCTGTAGTGGGGACCAGCACAGCCACAGACATATTTTAGGCTGTCTTTCAGCACTGCATAATTCATTCAATTATTCAACAAGGAGGTTTTACACCTCTAATGTCCAATGAGATAATTTGCGGTGAGATCTAGAAAGCCTCGAAGTAGAGAAACAGTCATTATTGGATTAACTGGATCATTTTGAGTGAGTTCTCCCATAAAGGATGCACGAAGTAAGTTCAGCATTCAGCCTGTTCTTCCATGCTGGGAAATACAAAAGACAAAAGAAAGATGGAAAACGCTACTTGAAAATTCATGGTGAAGACAAGGGATGAATGCAGAGCATCCTTTTCCCTGAACATTTCCCTGAATCTCTATTAGGTATCCTAAGGAAGACATTTATTTAGCAATTTAGCAGGACGAGGCAGAGTGTGGTATCTTGATGCCACACTCACACACCCAGTTGCTAAATGACTGAACCTGCACAGCCAAGGATGTTCGGACCACACGTTGCACCTCCAAAACGAGAATTTCCCCTTCCACCCAGGAGATGGCACTAAGGCACTCACAAAAAACCCCCATCACTTCAGCCTTACCAAAAACCTATTCTCCCTGAAGTTGTGTGTTGGGGAGAAAACCTGCAAAATCTGCATTCGCTGGGTTATGCATCTTGTGATGCAACCGAGTGTCCTAAGAGGGAACGTGTTTCTGACTGCTCTGTGGATGCTATCACTTGGATTTCAAGTGGATTGTACTTCTCATGGCTCCAGTGAGTTTTCCACCAGACAACTGGTGGATCAAAGTAGCATCCATCCAAGGGTGTTCCTCTGTTTCGGACACAAGGCAGCACCAAATGCTTTGGAGAAATATGCCCAGGGTCAACCATAGCAATAACGGGGCAACGCGCTCCTGGAAAATACCTCGTGATCTGCATCAGCCACAATCGGACTCATGTCCAGATTGTTTCTCTGTGCTGTTTTTTTTTTTTCCCTTGGACTTTGTTGCTAGTGTAAAACCTGATGTTCATACAAACATCTCATCCCTTTTTGAATCCTGTTGAGCTCATGGCTGGTGTTATCTGGTGCCATGAGCCCAAGCAGGTAACTCAGGACTGTGCAGAAAAAGGACTGAAAAGGGATGGTTTTGAGGTAATACCAGCATTACCTAGAGCTTCTCACCTCTTTTTGACCCCAGCACTCTTTGATTTTATGCCTGTGTCACTCACATGAAGAGGCTCCATCCACCAGGTAACGGGAGCATCACTGGGGGCACTGGGGAGACAGGGAAGCTGTCTCTCTCGCTGCTCCCTTCTGTCATCTGGATATATTTGCATGCAGCCCGAATGTCCCCAGTTACAACAGTCGTGGTTCCCTGGGGTGGTGTGGGAGCTTGCTGAAGCCACACTTTGCACTGTGCTGACCGCTGCCCATCCTTTTGTGTGCTTCAGCTGCCTTGGGACCATCTCCATTTTCATAGCAGGGAGTTGGGTGGGGGGGGAAATGCATTAACAGCAATCACTGCCAATGTCAGACAGACCAATATTGGGAAGGGGCAATGAGGGCTGGAGAAACAAAGAAAGAAAATAAATGTAATTCTGGGACGAGAAATGGCAGGAGATGGGGATGCAACAGGCTGGATCCTGGGCTGAAACGTGCAAGCGCGGGTTTCAAAAGCCCTGTCTCTAAGCCTGGTCTCCAAAGCTGGAAAGCACCTAAATAAGCATACTGCCAGAATATCCAGGAAGGACATTTATCTTCAATATCAGCAGCTTCCTTCCTTCTCCCTGGCACGCAGCTGAGGACCACATTAGCAAATCCAGCATCCATCTGCCTGATTGAATATCTTCATTAGTGCGCCTGATGGGGTGTATCACAACCATATATTCTGATTCAGCCATTTGTTTCCACTGTGGTTGCCCATTTTGATTAGCATTTAGCAACATAACTTTTTCCTACTGAAGATGACTTGAAATTACCTTTTATATGTGCCCTAAGCATTTGTCTAGACACAGCCCCTGTCAGTGTAAGAAACCGTTGCAGAGGAGCAATGTCGAAATCAGCTTGAGGAGCCTGTCTCCAGCATGGGGAGGCAGGATAATGATGGTTTTTCAGAAGAGAAACCTATCAGTGAGGCCACGGGATTCATTTTAAGTGGTGCACAAGTGCGTGTCCCATTAAGAACATCTTTATTTTCATGGTCTCATTCCCCAAGGAAATCAATTGTCTGGGTCTTCTCAGGAGCCTCTGATGTAAGCGAGTTTTTTTTTTTCCCTATTTTTATGTTAAAGGCAGTTTCATCATTTCTGCCCTCCAAATTCTGCAGCCACTAGTCCACTATACTTATTTCAGTGGAAATACCTTATGCCACCCAAATGCCGCATGGGCTGTGACCAGTAGCGTCCCATGCCAGAGAGGGGAGAGGGGGCAGCTTTGCAGAAACGCCGGACCCTTGTACCTCCCTGTATCATCTGCTTGGAGCTTGGCCTTGCCAGACATCATTTTGATAATCCCCCAATGCTTCTCCTCCTGCAGGAAAACACAGCCATGCACATGGCTTTCCTAAGGTCCTGCAGCACGTTCATGGTAAAATTTGCCATGGGTAAGTAGTGATGGGCTGAAACACCCGCAGAGTTTAAGGAAGCAAGAGAGGTGGTTCCCTTTGACGAAAAACTCCTTGGGGTGGGGACCAGTGTGCTGCTGTGTATATATAGTCCCTATATAGTCCCCTATAGTCCCCCTGTCACCATCAGGTCCAGGTATGCTTGATCATAGAATCATAGAATCATTAAGGTTGGAAAAGACCTCCAAGATCATCGAGTCCAACCATCAACCTAACACCACCATTGTGGTGGTGTTACTGTAAAATAAGTTTTTTGTTATTATTATCTTTTGATATTTTGGCTGTATCTGTTAAGAATCTCTTATGGCTGAATACCGCAAGGATGTCTCATTAAAAGCAATACTTTTTAGGCACTAGGGAGAGAATTCTCTACACCATCTACTCCAGGCGAATTTTGGCATCGATTCAGAAGACCCAGAGTCAGATCACTAAAGCCACAGGGCTCAGCAGAAAGGCTGTGATGGGCACGGTCCTGCCCAGGGACATCAGTCCTTCCTCGGATCGGCGGCTCTGCATTGCCATCTTCAGGCTGGGAGCAGCCTTGCTCCTCCCAGAAATCCTGGAAATCACCCAATCAGACACAACAAACTCAATTCCGGCTTACCCAGCGTTAGCTGAAATTGGTGGCCAAACCCGGGACAAAGGTGTTAAATACAAAGGAGGGGAAGGAGCTCTGCAAGGTTGGTACTCAGCTGCCCTGGATGACATGGATATTTCCCTCCCTGTGAGTGTACAAGTCTTTAAAGAGAGTAAGTTAACACAAACAATGCTGTTTAACACATACTACTTCTTGCTGCGAGACAAAGTTTAATGGCAAGTTTTCTTTTAAAGTACATAAATTGAAACTGCCTGAGTGATTTTAGCTCTGTAGCCTGCACTGTCCCAAAAAAAGCCTTTTTCTGACAATGATAAAAGCTCAGTTTTTTGGGAGATTTTAATGATAATATGTGTTTAAAAAGGTCTATGCCAAACACTTCACAGGTATTTGATAGATATGGTGGTGGATTTGGAAGAGAGGAGGTTTCCAGGCTTTCAGGGTCTTTGATGGACAATATCACACAGACAGCTTGGAGGGCCAAGGAGCTGTAATAACAGAAGACATCCTAAAATAAATCAGAAAGTCATAGAATAATGTAGGTAAGCTGGTCCAGCAGGGCCAGCTTAGATGAGGTTGCTCAGACCTTGTCTCGTCACCTTGTGAACATCTCCCTGCGATTCCCCCACCTCTCTGGTCTCAGACAGTGTTTGACCACCCTCAAAAAACATTCTCCTAATAAGATCTGGTTGGAAAACCACTTTCTAGGAGCCCAGAAAACCACAGAATCATAGAAAACCATAGAATCCCTTCCAGTGGGTTGGAAGGGACCTTTGAAGGTCATCTAGTCCAACACCCCTGCAATGACCATGGAACAAATGCTGCTACTCAGAAGAATATTCCAGCAGTAAAGCTCTTACCATTTTATCTCAGGCCTCCTGATAGTTTGTACCAGGTCTCAGGACTGTTTATACTTTTTCCCACTGCCTCAATCCCTGAAATCCCACCATTACTCCCAGCTCTCAGTGAAAAAATGGGTAATCCTGGTACTTACCACGGCCACCTGTAGCACCACTCACTGGGCTGTGTCCATCGCAATCCCTTTCCTAAAGGACAGCCCAGAGCACAGCCCCGCAGCAGGGATTTGCGATGACCAGTTCAGCCTCCGCAAGAAAATGCTGTAGCTGTCCTTGTACTCGGATACCCAGCGGTTCCTGCAGAGAACATGGAAAAGGGGATAAGCAGAGGACCTCCATCCTCTGCTTTGTGCACCGAGAGAGGGGACCTGCCTTCCCTTCCGCAGCGGTTGACCACCCAGCTGGGAAATAACATCGAGCAAATGAAAGCACATGCCGATGGCATGGGGGAGAGGGGGAACAGCCTGTCTCCATCAGGAGCGGCGCAGATGCTGCGACACACATGGCTGTCATTGGGAACCAATCTCCCACCTAGATCAACCATTGCACAGGCTCGGTCTCCAGCCCACACATAACTCCAGGATCGTAGATCAAAATCGAGACTTCAACGCAGAGCTGAAATATATGTGTGTGTTAGGGGGAGGTGGGGGGGATGAGGCAGCGGGGAGGAATTGCCTTTCCGGTGAGAAATAAGAGCTCAGGAGCAGTTTATGCCTGTTTGTTCATAGTGCGCGGATGAGTCACGTTGCAAACAGCTCCTGCCCTGTCTGATTTGAGAGAGCCCTTTCCCAGGGGAAGCCCGGGCATGGAAATGTTGAGACGTGCCTCCCTCCCCCAGCCCCACAGGGACCTTGGCATCTTCTTTCCACAGGGACATCTCAGAAGTTGTCCCAGGAGAAGACTCCCCACTTCTATCAACCCCACCGCAAAAACTTTTCAAGAAAAGGCTGAGCAGGCCCTGAGAAAGGATTTGGCCCCAAGGGAATTCATCTGAGCTCATTGCATAACATGGACACAGAGAAATATGCTTGAGAAACACCTTCCAATCCCAACCAGCTCCAAAACCTCCCTGCCCTACTCTTACCCTGTCCCCACTCCCACCAGCTGCCCTCTCCCCTCAGCCCGCCTCTCTCTTACTGGTTTAAGTGCTCATCTTTGGGGAAAATCTCACAAAGGCTCTTTTTTGCTCTACAGTATCCACCATGGGCTCCCGGCCAGCGCTGGAAATCTGTGCTGTAGGTACTTCTCCAGTCAAGGTCAAAGCACTCTAGTGAAAGAGAGTCCAAACAATTGAAAGACTTTTTTGGGTCTCTATCTCCTGTATCCCACAGTCTGACTGTTCCCCCTTCTCCTGAGCTCCATCGGCTGTTTATGCTTTCTTTCAGCGCTCCTGTTGGAGCTACCACGATCGAAGGGTTAGCCAAGGGAAAATGCAAGAAGCGTGTCCCTGGGGTAGATAAGGTCTTTTAGACGAGATTATTCAGCCCTTGTTTTCTATAGCCTTTTATGTATGATGGAAGTCACACAAGGCAGATCTGGAAATGATATCTTGTGCTCTTCCTTTCTGGACATTGACTTGTCAGCTGGTATATATTTTCTCCTACTGTCTAGATTTTCTCTTTCATCACACCAGAGCAATGAGTATCTGCTGTATTTAATCAGGGACTACACCAGGGAAGAGATCCAGGGTCCGCTTAACCCCCAAGTGAGGACCATCGCATCTGTTGTGCTATCTTCCCCAAAAATCCCCACAGGAGCTGGTTTGAAGGGGTGCCGTCTCCTGTCCCGCTCTCCAGAGATGCCCCATCTGTATGTTAATAGCCTGCGTGCGTGTCCTTCTGATTGAGCAGATCTGCCTGCAGAGGAACGTGCTGCCACCTCTCGCAACAAAGCAGGGAGGACGCGCAAAGAAGAGCTGCCGACTGTAGATGTTTCAGACATTCTGTGTATTTTAAAAATGACACGTTCCTGTAAGGAGTCATTAGTAAAGTATTTTTGTTGTTTTCACTGAGGCTGAGGTTACAGGTATTTCACACGTGCGTGACCATGTCAGGCTGTTAATGCAACCCGAGCGGTCGCAGCAGCAGTTCCCGTGCTGCGACGTTATTTCCAGGGAGGCCACATCGAGCAGGGCTGTGCTACGTGGGGTGGCCCATATGGAAACTGGGATGAAAGAAACGTTATTTACAACGCTCCAACCTCTTCTGGAAGATAACTGTTTTTCTCTGCCCTGCTTCTCCCCACTGACGGGCAGATAACGCTCCAACCTCTTCTGGAAGATAACTTTTTCTCTGCCCTGCTTCTCCCCACTGATGGGCAGATGGTTACGGGGACTCTGCAGACCTTTCCCATGTCATTCACCTTCCCTTCACCTTCCTCAGTCTCTTCCTGCGTTAAATTAAAAAACCCAAAGCCGGGCTGAAGGCCACAAGTCACCCACATGGGGCAGCTGCCACAACCTCCATCCACTGACCTTCCACCAAAACAGATGAGTTCAGGACCATGCTCTTGTTTTGCTGAGCATCGTGCTGCCTCGCCCGGCACGTCTCCAGGGCGAATTGCTGATAGGTGGCCCAGCCCGGGGCCAGCTTCTGCCTGCGCAGCAATGTCCCTGAGAGATGGGAGAAGAAAAGAGCATGTTAGTTGGGAAGTACTATCAATTACTCACCCAAATCCTACCCTTGGGTGGGAGCAAGCAAACAACGGCAAGTTGGAACCTCAGCTGGCATAAATCAGGGGAGACCCATTCACTTCAACAGAGTTTTGCTGAGGTACATCAATTTTGCATCGATTTGGTTCATAAAGCCAGTAGGGGAAGGATTTATGGTGATGCGAAGTAAGTGGAAGGAGCCATGCTGTCTCCATGTTGCCCTGGAGTGCTAAAAGGAGCTGAGATCCTTTGCAGGAGGTTCGTGTATGAAAGGGAAAGACTTTGCTGGGCTACACAGGGGTAGAGCAGGAAGGGAAAAGCCCACAGTAATTGTGTCATTAGCACAAGACAGCTTCAGATGGGCTTGGCAAGGAGATGCTTGGCAAGGAGATGCTTGGCAAGGAGATGTTAAGTAGAGTCTAAATGAACAGTCCAAATGGACATCTGCCCATGTGGAGACATGTCCGTCTGAGCTGCTTGTCCTAGTGAGTGGAGAGAGAGAAAACCTGCCAGGGCTTACTCCACCTCATCCTCAAGGTGGCATTTAAGCTACGGGAGATGGCTGTGTCTTTTCTCCCCACTGATCATGAAGGGAGCTGAGGTGATCAGCTCCAGACACAGACATCCCATGCCAGGAGAGGTAAGCTCAGGGAATAGAGGACATTCCTCCTCATGTCCTCCTGTTTGGTCCTGGAACATTGCTGAGCAATGCTACACTCTTCTCTCTCACAAAGGAGCTCAGAGGAAGATCTCCACTAGTGTGGGAAGGTTGGGCAAGGCTGGGTGATGTTTGGTGACCACTAATTTTGTTTTCCTGACTTCCATCAGCATTTTAATCCATGCAAGCAAGCTGTTAAATGGCGTGGCTGAGGGCTCGCTACCAGCCCCTTTGCTGCATTTGCTGCCAGACAGTTACCCCTAGCAGAAGGGCACTAAAGGGCTGCTGGTCTGAACCACCCAAGTTCCTCGTGCTCAACCACAGAGTCCTTTTGCCTCCCTGTGCTTCTGTTTGCCACCTGCAACACGGGGTTAACTGCACCTCCCTCTATCCCAAAGGAGCTGCTGAGATAAAACCTCTAAAGACTTTGCAGTGCCGATGCCTTGGTAGCAGAGGGTCTTCATGCACCGAGCGTGGCTCTGCAGAGGTTTCTGAGACTCCAGCTCACTACGTCTGCCCTTTGAGCTGGCCTGGGAGCTGCGTATTCATGGTAAAGGGGTGCTAATCCTCGCCGGGCTCAGCCCAGCACCTACGCTTTGTGGGGATGCTGCCATCCGCGCGTGTCCAGCCGGCGTGGACCACGGGCAGGGGGAGCTCAGCTGGCAGGGGCCCAGGCAGACAGCCCCTCGGGCTGAGACTCCAGCTCACTACGTCTGCCCTTTGAGCTGGCCTGGGAGCTGCGTATTCATGGTAAAGGGGTGCTAATCCTCGCCGGGCTCAGCCCAGCACCTACGCTTTGTGGGGATGCTGCCATCCGCGCGTGTCCAGCCGGCGTGGACCACGGGCAGGGGGAGCTCAGCTGGCAGGGGCCCAGGCAGACAGCCCCTCGGGTAGCGGGATACGGCCGGTCGGCTCTTCGCCAGCGGCCGGCGCCGGCGCGGGGGAATTACCTGCTGTTCCAGCAGTCTGAGCAGCAGCTGGAAGAGGCTGGCAATAAGACAGCTCGTTCTGCGGCTCAGCAGCCTCTCCGATTTCTCTCCCCGGTTTGCTGCCAGTTCAGTGGCAGGGTAGTGCTTTGGTAAGTAGCTTTCTGCAACGGGAAGGACCGAAGTAAAACGATTTCTCTGCTGCAAGGGTTTAGGGCCAGAGGTGCTACCTTCTGGCTTTCTCCCTCCTGCGTCTTCAGCACGACTGCTGGCTTGGATGCTCGGTGCTGGGATGACTTCTCTCCCCTGCCAGCCAGCGCAGTCCCTGTAGGTCACCGCCCGCTCCTGCCAGGGTACGGCAAACTCTTTGGCTTTTAGCTGGGAGTCTGCAATCTGCAGCTTCTGCAGAAAGAAGTCCCATGTGAAGGGAGAGGCAGGGAGTGGGAAGGCCAGTTGCTAAAGCATCAACAAGCAACACTACCTGCCCACGGGAAAGGCTGGGCTTTGGTGGGGTCAGCACCCCCGGGGACGCAATGGCAACATAGCAGCTCCATAACTGTCGTTAGAAATACACGGACCATCATGGCTTCCTCTTTCTGCCCATTTAATGGCTTGGGACTCTGCTGGGCCCCAGGTGGACAGTAGGAGGGAGGGAGTGAGCCCTGGCACAAGCAGTGGTTTGCTGGTGGGAGAGGGAACCGCTCCAAGATTCATGTCGGGGAAAGGCTAATGGGGCTGCTGGCATGGCTGGTCTCGGTTGGCTCCAGCCTCTTCAGCTGCACACTACAGCTCCATCAGGAGCCAGTTGCTTCTTTCTAGGGGCTCAGAAAGAGATTCTCCTGCTGTGAGCTCTGCCAGGCTGCTGGGGCCAGCAAGGACCATCCTTACGGGGTTTGTCCGTCATTGTTTTGGATCTCCATGGGTTTCTAATGGTCCCTCAACTTTCAAGGTCCCCAGGGCTCTCCCCAAGGTGGCTTCTCTTTCACCATGTTGACAGTAGGGCAGGTGGAGGCTGCAGAGCTACGGGAGCTACCTGTATCTGGGGGCTTCCCCCACCAAGGATGGCCAGAGCTCCTCATGCGGCATCTCCAGAGGGATAGGAGCCTCCAGGAGCCCACGGTGGGGATGGCTCATGAGCCAGTGCTTTCTGCCTTAACCCAAGGAGCTCCCCACCTTCCCCTTGGGAGCAGGCTACCCCCCAAAATTTCACAGAGAAAAAAACCACCATATATTTTTAAAGAGATTTTATCCTCTTAAAATAAAACCAAATCCTAGCAGGGCTAAGAGGGAAACCTGGGCCTCCTGAGTACCTCATCATCATGCTACCCTGTGGGACAGCTTTCTTCTGCAGGCCTTGGGAGTTAATAAAGAGGCAATAAAGAGTCAAAGGAAGCTGCAACCCGAGGAAAGCAGACATATCTCAGGTTCTCCTTCCCTTTTTATCTCCCAAAATACATCAGGAAGCATGCAAGAATAAAGCCTTAAAAAAAAAAAAAAAAAAAATTAAAAAAAAAAAGGAAAAACAGAAAAGAAAAAGAAGTTGAGGTGCATGGCTTGGGCACTGTGCTCCAGCAGGCAGGGGTTAAACCCTGCCCTCCCAGCCAGGATCTCGGCTCCTGGAAGCGGAGCAGCCACCTAAGGCTGGGGCTGCCCGGGAAGTGCTCGCCAGCCCTGGAGAACAGCGGGAGCCTGGAGCGGGACCGTTAATGAAGGCTGCTGGCAGCCGGAGCGCTCCCCGGGGCAGGAGGAGGGGAGAGGGAAGCAGAGGAGAGGAGAGGGCTCCCCAGGCTGCTGCCCAGGCGAGTATGGCAGCGGTGGCCACAGACAGTCCCTCTGCCCCAGCGGACACCTTCACAATGATTTCT
The DNA here is from genome assembly GCF_000690835.1 of Fulmarus glacialis. Lineage (NCBI taxonomy): Eukaryota > Metazoa > Chordata > Aves > Procellariiformes > Procellariidae > Fulmarus > Fulmarus glacialis. The sequence continues at coordinate 20,545 of NW_009226419.1, read as the reverse complement.
CTGTTGTTGTCCCCCCCTTTTTCCTCCCCAGCCCGAACTTTTTTCCCCCCCTCTCTCGTGAGCCCAAAGCACTTTAGCAACCGAACATGCCCCCCGCCACTTCTCCGCAGTGGCCCAGG
>NW_009226419.1:19900-20414 GCF_000690835.1 Fulmarus glacialis | reverse complement strand
AGAGCCCCCCCGGGGGCAGGAGGAGGGGAGAGGGAAGCAGAGGAGAGGAGAGGGCTCCCCAGGCTGCTGCCCAGGCGAGTATGGCAGCGGTGGCCACAGACAGTCCCTCTGCCCCAGCGGACACCTTCACAATGATTTCTCTGTTGTTGTCCCCCCCTTTTTCCTCCCCAGCCCGAACTTTTTTCCCCCCCTCTCTCGTGAGCCCAAAGCACTTTAGCAACCGAACATGCCCCCCGCCACTTCTCCGCAGTGGCCCAGTGCAAACCGCAGCTGTCCCCACTGGGCTGCCACAAGCAATTAAGCCAGGGCAGGCGGAGCGAGGCAAATCAGATTAAATAGCTCGTGGGGGTCGCTTGCACTGCAAGGAGATTAGAAAAAAAACCTCAGCTTCCCTGCAGAAGTCTTCTCAGGCCCGTGCCAGGACAAGGAGACATCTCCATCCCAAATGCAATCCCCCTCCTCAAGGCGGTACCGGGATGGGTCTAATCCTGATGCGCTCCATCAGCCCCAGAGG
>NW_009226419.1:0-19874 GCF_000690835.1 Fulmarus glacialis | reverse complement strand
TCAGCAAGCAGTCGTTAGTGCCCTGACTTAATGAGTATAATTAGCATCGCCCGCCCCAAGCAGCTTTACCAGAGGGCACAAGGGGGATTTCCCGCAGAAGGGATGGGGACACAAGCCAAGGGCATTTGGTCGTGATGTGACCTGCTGGTGGGTCACAGCAGTGGGGACCAAAGCAGACCCTGCCAGTGCAGATGGCACCCACATCTCCTGCCCCCTTGGCACCAACCCCGTCCCTGGCTGTCCTGTAGCCAACTGGCACCACGGGCTAAAGAGCCAAGCAAGGAAAAGCCCATGGTACTTGCGCATCCGCCTCGTTGGGTGGCTTGTACTCCTTGCACCACTGGTAGTCTCTCTTGTACAAACTCCTGTACATGCCCAGTGACACAGGCAGCTGAAATGAGAGAAGGCAAACACAAGGAGCTGCTAGAACTTGGGGGAAGCCTTCAAAAGTGATGATAAAACCCCAAAATGCTCCCTCGTAGCTCAGGAGAGGATGAGCTGCTCTTCTGGGTGCAGCCTCTGTCCCCTGGGCCACCTGGGGCCAGTCCACGAGGGGCAACCCCTTCTCAGTCGAGCCCCGAGCAGGGTGGCCAGGAAGGTCTTACACTCTTTTGGCAATGGTTTCTGGGGCTCTTCTTGTCCCAGGCGGTCCCTCGCAACAAACACCTTCCTCCTGCCTTTCTCAAGTCACCTCTGACTGCTCAGATGCCCCCGGGCAGAGCACTAATATAAAGCTGCTGAAATACTTTGATCAGCTGCTGAGGTCCAGTGTCACTCAGCTTAAATCAACATGTGCTTCCGTCTCCTATTTCAGTAATATTTCCCATGTGCTTATCACATATTTAAAGTTAAGTGCTGGCTAATGTCAATATTCATTCTGCAAAATGATTGGAAAAATTATGGAGGAAAACTCTGCCAAGGGATATTAAGCCAGTGACACCTGCCCGAACACCAAAAACCACAGCAGTACAAACTGATGGAGATGGGGAGAGGATTTTAGGGAAGAAGGACTATGTGCCCGTCTTGTTTCCTGTGCTCCTCCCTCGGCATCCACCATGGGCACTGCTGGAGCCAGGAAATCAGGTGAGATGAGCCTTCAGGCTGACCCAAGTGAGCTGTTTTTATGCTAAAGCATTAAATGTGCTAACTTGTCAACGCATGGCAGAGGGCTGGGGGAGGTGAGCTCTTGTGCGGTAACTGAAGGTGTTACTGCGATCTCTGCTGCTACACGAACGTGTCTACCAGCCAAGGCACGGGTCTGCGCTCCCATGCCTCGTGTGATAAAAAGGAACCAATAACTGCACAGAACCGTAGGGAGGACTCCTCGTGCCTTGCCAATAATGTCACCCATTATGGGCAAGAATATATTTTATACTCTCATTCTTTCTCTAAAATTTCACTCTTTTCCCCCTCTGGGCTTCCCAGACCAGTGGCTGCCTTTGGCCAGGACCCACAAGCTTCTTGTCACCAGCTCCTATTATCTTCCCAGCCTGGCAGACCCTGCAAACCCGTTACTCAAACACCGGTGAGGAAGAGAGTCCCGTGGGTACCTCACCTTCGAGTGCACTGCTTTCCTCGTTGGGTCGACCATGGTGAGGCAGGAACCTGGACCAGCAGCCACTCAGTTAACAACCAGCAAACCAGATCCTCTCCTCCACACTGCCCCAAGGGATTAGGGATCTAGAGACCTGGAGCTGGGTACTGGCAGGAGGAATGGAATTCAGCTGGGGCTGTAGGACCCCTGTGCACCCCAAATTAGCAGTTGGAGTATGACTGACTTCATCCTACTTCAGCTATGCAAAACATTCCCGTCCAGCCCAGCAACCAGCACGTACGGAGCTGGACACCTCAGGGGATGCAGTTTGGTGGGACCCAGCAGAGAAGAGATGGCAGCACCCCACCACTACCAGCCCCAGAGCCAGCCGGGGGGTGAACACGTGTGTCCCCTCCTGGGATAGGGTACGCGTACAGTGGGATCCACCAGCGTCCGCATGGCCACAGTGTTTCCAGGGACAAGGGAAACCTCTGTCCCTTTGTGAGACACCCGTGCTCCAGAATCCTGGAGGCCTTAGTGGGAGGAGGTTCCCCATGAAGGTGTGGGGTGAGGGCTTCTTGGAGGAGAAGCCACCCCACAGTCATAGCTGGAGAGCAGCTACCCGCTCTTTCAGCTGCAGCCAACCATGCTGGGGACATATGGCCAGGAGAGGGACAAAGCCTCCCCAGCTCCTGCTAAAGATAAAGATGGGAGCAAAAGATGGGGAAACGGGAGAAAAGGACCCACTTTGCGGATGCGTTGTGGGGAGTAGAAGAAAACGTCATCCTTACCTCACTGCATGGAGGGGTGGGAAACATTGCAGAAATAAGGCAGGCAGGCATCTCCGCTTGGTCTTGGAGGGCGGCTGAGTACACCTGAACTGTCCCATCCAGATGTTGCAGCCCCCTTCCTCTGATGACCTGCATAAGACAGCAGGGGATGCTCAGATTTAGTCCTCTGTCCCACGAATGGACAGGAACAGCAAACCAGTAAAGAGTATTTATTCTTTAAAAAATGTCAAACATTAACCAGGTTTGGATCCACCTCATCCAAGACTAATCTCACCTAATTTTAGATGTCCACAAAGAGAACATCTCCCTCTGAGCTGATCCTTCCTGGCTTCCTGGCTCATTTAACCCAATTCATGTGACCAATGTAGATATGTACTTGAGGATGAAATAAACCGCTTTCTCAAAAAGCTTGAGTTTGGTCAGCTGAATCTCATCCAAGAGTCCAGTTTCTGTAGCTACACATGAGCATGGCTAGCGGGTCAGAAACAAGATTCTCTGGCACTACAGTAATGCAAAAAGTAGTAAGTGCTGGTGATGACGCATGAGTCAGTAAGATGACATATTGGCTCCAGGATCCTCCACAGAAGAGAGCTGCTCACAGACCTGGGTTCACAAGCACCGTCAGAATGAACTGAATTTCTAGAATTATTTCTCTTTGCACCCTGTTATGCACCAGTGTATAACTGGAGCCCGAGGATGCTAACGCTCTGGCAAGGGTCGTTAGCTGCTAACAGCTCAGCACTGGACTCAGACAGAAGGAGAAGCCCTTTGTCCCCATGCTATTATATACAAATTAATATTAGAATAAATAATGCAACAAGGAAAGAAATTATTTCCAGAAATGTGAGACTCTCGTGTTCTCCTGTGCTTATATTAAAGGGATTACACTCCATTTCCTTCTTAATACAGCTAATGCTCTATGGGAAGCCCTCAGGCCAGGGATTAAAGCACTTATTCAATTAATTAGGAACAAACTTCTGCCTTAAAGTCAAACACACAAATATCAGTAAGCTCTTGAGAGTGTCTTCCTTCCAGGGCAGGGAAAATGGATCCTATTTCTGATGTAATGAAACCAAGTCTGCACTCTACAATTATCAGGAATAACATAAATTAAGATTTACTTTTAAAATATCGGTGTTCTGTAAAGCAGCACAGTAAAGGAGGGACAGTGCCATCATCTTGAACTCAGCATCTGAACTCCCATCAGTTACAGGGGGAGGAGAAAATCAGGTCGTACAAGACTAATACAAATGAGATACAATTTTAGGATGTACCATCAGTAACTAGGTCCAAACTGCAGGCACAGCCGTGTTTGGATATATTTGAAGTTAGGGGTGAAATCTTGGCCCTGCTAAACTCAAAAAACAAAATGCTTATTCAGTAGGATCCGAATTTCACCTAAGGTGTCTGATTCATTACTGAGATAGGAGACAATTTCCAAAACCTGGCTCCAAATCCTAATCTTCCTTGATGATGGCTTGATCCTTCCGTCTTCTCGCAGGCGCAGCTCACATGAAATTAAAAGGCATTTTGCCAGGATAGTTCATGCAGGAGCAGCCCACTATTGCTGCTCAGCTTCCCATTTCTTCTTCCCAAATACCAAACGGTGGGGCTGATAATTGCCAACATAATCCCAATTAGAAGTGGGTAGGAACCAAACTCCCAGCTCTCATCTTCCTCTATCTCCAAGAGAGCTTATCTTCCTCCTTGTTGCTAATTCAGATATGGAGAAAAAGTAAACTGGCCACATGCCTTTTTTTTAAGTGGTTTTGTACATATGGACTTGTTTTAAACTTCCTTCACAGACGCCTGTGGGCTGCAGTGCCGTTATCTCTCCTGCGATACCAATTCCCTGCAATGGTCCCAGATTTCTCTTGAGCCCCCCGATACAAGGAAACTCAGCAGAAGGATGCTCCTGCATGTCAGATCCCTTCCCTGGCATCCCCGCACACAGTGCTCAGCGTGGGCTGCACATGAGAAGCACCAGGAGGGAGACATCCAACTGGAATGAATGGAAATATTGTGTTGGCTTCACATAAGCTGGAATTGCCCCTTCCCTACAGCATTAACCACTCCATGACCATTCCAACTCTGCTGGGCTACGCAAAGCAGCACCGGGCACTTCAGTGTTACCTGTGAATCTCAGCCATGAGGTTGCTTTGTCAGCATTTTTTTGACCAGGCAGCTTTTCCTGTGCCTTTTCCTCCCCACCTTCCCCCAACTAAATACTTTCTATATGTTTTTCTAAAGCTTCCCTGCCCTAGGATCAGTTCATTGAAGAGGGCTCACTGTACCCTGCATGGCTGCTGCCTGTGCAGCTGTCTGCACATCTCTAAGACAGAGGTTAATGCTGAAGACCAACACTGTGCTATAAACACTGCAGGAGAAAATTGCTCTTAAATAATTGGTTTATTTTTGCGATACTCCAGGGAGGCGACGGCTGAGATTCCCAGGGTCAGGAGCCTAAACCATGTACCTGAATTGAAGTGCCTTTGTTTCTCAAGGCAATGATCACCCCAAACATCCAGGGAGGTTTTCAGAGGGTGCTGGTGCTTTTGACCTCTCCGCATCATGCTATGTGCATGGATACAAGGAAATTAAAAGAAGCCAGCCGGGACCAGATTGTCAAAGGCAGACAATTATGTGTTTTAGTAGCACCTTGGGAGAATTTTCCAATGGGCCCAAATGCGTGACAGCTGAGTTCAGGTCCTTTAAAATCAGATGGGAAGAGTTTAAATTAAAGTCAAGAACCTTAATTATAATGTAAAACACGAGATTTGTGTACCTGATCAGTGCAGCTCCTTCCCAACATCCTGCTGGACATTTCCCTGTACCTACGTACCTCTGGAAGGTCAATCTCATAGCCTCAGTAAGACTGCAGTAGCATATAGGACGTGACACAGAGATGAATTTCACCTCAATTGGGCCCTAACTTCCCGTATTTGCTGTCTTTTTCCACTTGTGAAATGGCAACGGTGCTATCTAAGCCTGCACTGCTCTTGTGCAAGGCGCTGCACTGGGTACCGGCAGGGTTCAGGTGAACCATCTCAGCTATTAACAATTCAGTGCAAGAAAACATGGCCAAGGAGGACATACCTCCCTGTCAACCCAACCCTTGACAGGTGCCCTTTGGGCTGGGAATAAGATTCATTGCCCCCGTGAGGATGTTGAAAGAGGGAAGCGATCGGTAAGCAGGACCCCCATTGCGTGAAAGAGGCAGGGCGTAATCTGTGAATCTCCATTCAAGTTATCACCACGAGGAGACAAAGCGCAAAGGGGAGACTCATCTTCAAGGGATGAGTGTTGACAGCCCATTCTGTCAGCACGAAGTCAGTCATCCATTTGGGTCTAAAAACATGAACTTTTGTGGCAGTGCAGCAGTCCAGAATGGGAAGGTTTCCCATGGAGTTATTTATTTCATGCTTCTCTCCAGTTTTCTTGATAAATTGGGGGGGGCATTTATGGCATCTTGTGGTCAGAAATAAGCAGTGTCCTTCAGCCTAAATCTGAGGCACCTGTAGCTTTCTTCCAGCCACTTACAGGACTGAGCCCTCAAAGTCAAACTCCCTGTTGCACAGATACTCCACTCCACAGAAGACAAGGGCAGCTGGTGAACTCAATGGTGGTGTCCCAAATCTTTGGGCAGTTCTACTGTAGCCTGCTAAAACATCAGCTGTTTGCTCTCGGTTCCCCCAAAAAAAGCATCCATCAGCAGAGGATGGCTGAAATCTCATCACTGTCTATGCGATGTGTCCTGTGATGCAAATCAATGCATATTTATTCACCTGTGTAAGACAAATATATATATGTACTCTTGGAGAACCTAAATCTGCTCACTAATTCCGTTGTTTAAATAGCCCTTTAACCACATCACTTTTCTCCTCGTTAGGTTAAGTCGCTAGAGGTGAAAAAGCCCTTCCAAAATGGTTTTCACTCACTCACTCAGTCCAAAGTAAACATGCCTCTGGGACCATTATGTGTATCAGATATCCAAGGCTTTGTTAAGAGCTTGCCTGTTAGGTAAATTCTGCTTCTCTTTCTCCTTGGAAGGAGAAGGTTAAAATTAGAGATAGGCTTACACGAGTACGGCAGAACAGCACCACGCGTTACAGACACGTTGGAATTACAGGCGAAATTCAGAGCAGAGCACGCAAGTGACCCAAGTCTGAGGGAGGCTTTTGATCTAACATAACTCTGCTTACGATATGACATTGGCTTGACTTACGCCTGTCACTTGCAATCACATTTGTCACAGATCTCAGTGGCCGAGAACGTGACGTTTTCACCAGCAGTCAGTGGAGCCACCATACAAAGCCCACAGTAACAAGCACGAGTCCTTGCTAGCAATAAATATAGGGGGATTGTGCATTTATAGTATGTCACGGAAAATCCTCAAGCCATATCCTCACATGTGTGGAGGAGCTCATGGGTTTCAGCCAGCCGGACTTTCCTTGAGGCTCACCTCGCAATACAATCACATCGACTTCTTAAAGGCAAGTTCGGCAGGATAATGACCACTCCAAATCAGCTCATCTAGACCTCATCCCCAACTGACAACAGTGAAGAGGAGCCTTTCCATTGACTGCACCAAGGTTTGGACTGGGTCTGCAACTGGGAGATTTTCCCACTGCAGCCATTAGCTGTTCAGCTGATCTAAACTTGTCGGGGACAATAAAGCAACCACCTGCTTCCAGTGACGGGAAAAGTAAAGTGAGATCAAACGTTAGCAGGAGGAGAGAATTTAAGCAATGCGAGAGGTGGTTGCATGTCATTTCAGAAGTCACCTTTTGTCTTTGATCTGTGCTTAGGAAGCGGGCACCTCCTGGATCAGATGGTCATTAGAGAAGTGTGCCACCGAAGTCATCCCACCTTGAAGTCTCAAGTGTTTGCTTTCCCTGGGGATCCTCCTCCTACTTCCGCCGCCACGTAAATCATCTGCCCTGAGATTTCCTTTAGAAAAGCCAATTAATACAGGTTAGGGAGCAGGGACCAGGACTCGTATCCTCCTCTAATGTCAGGATCATTCACTGTGATGAAGCTGAGACTGCTCTTTTATAACTGTATTATACACGCACAGGTAGGTCCTCTAAAGATCAGAGGAGAGTTATTATAAAAGCTGTTTTGCCAACAAAAAAAGCCCTGGCCCTGAAGAGCCTACAGTCTAAACACACGAGACCGATAAAGACTTTGACTTGAAGGATTTTAAAGACGAAGCACTCCGAGACAAAGCAAGCTGCAGATCACAGAGAAAATCCGTGGCAAAACTGTGGATAAATCCCACTATGCTGAATCGTCACGGCTGCTCTTAACAGCTCCTTGGAGCGCTGCCTGGTTATTGCTAACAAAGCATTTGTTTTAGCAGCACACTTTGGGGAAATAAAATACTGTGCAGTTTTAATATGGCAAACGCATGCAGCTACCCTCTAAAAGCAGAGATTTACAGCAGGTGTGCATGCAGATATTTGCCAACCCTGGGCATGCAATAAAATAAACCCTGTGCATTTAGTTTGTTGATACCTTCGATGAGTGTTAACAAGAGGCAAAATCATGGGGAAGCGAGACCCCGGTCTCAGGTTACCCCATAAATTGGTTAAGGCTGCAGAGAGGATTACAGTCCCAGAGCCACCCTAAGTACCGAGGTGTCATTACGGCAAAATCAAAGGTAACCATGGGGCTTGGCAGGTAACTGTCAACAGCTATGGGAAAGAGCCAGCCCGGGAAGGAGCTCCGTGTCAGGATGAAATTCAGCCACCTTTATTTTCATTTCAGGTGAGGGGTCAAGCAGAAAAGCTATCCCCAGCGGCCTTTATTTACAGTTTTCAAGGGAGCGGCCGATGAAGCATTTAGAGGAAGAAGGATGAACCCGCTTGTCCCTCACTCACGGAAACCAGCCTGATGACAGACGGAGGATGCTGTAATGGCATGAGAGCTGGGAAGACCCCTTATATGAATGAAACAGCAGTGGTCCTAATGAAGTCATTAATAAAACTCCCAGTGACTTGAACAGGGCCAGGACTTCCTCTGTAATATTTGCAGGGAGACCAAGGAAAAGATCTTCCCGTCAGGACACTTGCTTTCTGCAGCGTAGGAGCTCACTCCCAGCAGTGATAACAACAGCAATGCCCCATAAGCAGATTTCAAGGCATTTCTTCAACCTGAGTTTGCTTTTACATTTCTTCTCTCCATCCTACCTAGGCAACCAATCTGAATGTCTAGAAAACCACAATATGTTCATTTTTTTTTCTCCTAAAATGTAGACAATTTGCTATAAAAACCTTGCGAGGTTTTTGTATTTCTCTGGATCTCCTGTTGATGAATGGATATGAAAGCTATAAATGGTTTTGTGTTGTCAAGTCAGAGTAGATACACCCATGCTGGAAAAAATACCAGGGACTGTTCTTTGGCCCTGAGCTCACATCCACACAGCCCAGCCAGCACTCTCCTGAGCAGACTGGTCCCATGGAAACTGCTCGCTGAGAAGTTTATAGCCTCTGAGCCAAGCCTGGGCATGGAAGAGTACTGTTAACCCCAAAACATGCCTGGCCCAGGCTAATAATTTAACTTTATGGACTACTGCAGGTCACTGGCCGGGCCCACGACCTGGTCTTGTTTAATACAGCAGTGGAAATATAGCCAGTGTGTACGTACTGGGCATCCAGTATTTTTCTATGTCGCTATCACATAAATGGTAGAGGACTTGCAAGGGAGTTTTAAGACCTCGCAGCTTCAAGCTGACCAGCACGGGGAGGCAGAGGGTGATGGCACCCCACAAGGACACTGCAAGGCACAGCGGGCTGCAGCAATGCAAGGAGCCGAGTGCCTCCTGTCGTGCCCAGAAATCCCCACCCAGGGCAAAAACCAGGAAACAAATGGTGAAATTTCTCCTTTTCCACTCAAACATGGGAAACCTTCCTTCACCCTCCCCCCTCTTTAAAGACCTAAACCCTACCAGCAGCCAGTTTTGCAAGGGTTAACCAGCATGAAATGAATGTGGAGAGACAGTCCGGGACCGTAATCACTTATTATTTTCAGGTAATATGCTTTATCTCTGACTAATCTCCTCATCTGGAGAAACACTCACTGCAGACAAGAGTCACCAAGGTTATCTCTGATGATGGGGCTCTACGGACTACTGGCTGCGAGGGACCGAGGAGAGGCCAAGGAGAGGACTTCAATTATGGCCTGAACTATGCTCTGGTAGCTGAAAGGCCATTGTTTAATCTACTAGAAATCATCTATTTTAGCAGATAAAGGGATTACTTGGGTTTTCTTTTCCCCAAGAACAGCGTGTTATTCCAACTACTAATGGAACACTCGGTATTTAATTAAAGAAAAAGCACAGGGAGAAGCAACACAGGCATCAACATCACTTCTGGGGAAATTCAAATTGATTGTCACCCTTTGATGCTGCTCAATCACCTCTATCTCACTCACCCTTCCTACAGCCCAGATTAAATCATCTCGTTCTCTCCATCCTGCACATTTGATTCTTTTTTTTTTTTTTAGGGATCCCATCCAAAGCTTTGGGACTACGCAATGTGAATTCTCCACTCCGCAGAAACCTCCTGACTTGTAAAGAGCCAGATTACCCGCCAAGAAGAGAGTGTGGAAATTTGAGTTGGATTTTGCCTCTTTCTCTGCTGGTTGCTGTCTGGCAGGGCTCCGTCTGCCTGGCCCATTAGAGTCATCTGGTGTCATAGGTCCAGTGTTTGGAAACTCAAAGTGGCTTCATTGCTTAAGGATGAACTTGAAACTGCTGCATGCATAAATCTTCTGTTTGTCCCTTTTCCCCCTCAGTCCCCTTGCCTTTGCCATCTCCATTTTCAGAGAGGTTTGCCCTTTATTTTTTTGGCCCACAGACTAACGACCACAGAGGACAGTTACAAGCCATTCTCAAGTGCTCCACTGTGTTCAGCAAATACAGACTCATTTTCTTAAGTCATCCACCCCTTCAGGTCCACAGACTGCAGACTCAAAGGGTCTATGAAGGAAGATTAGGAAGTAGCAGCTTACAGAGGTAGGTGTAAATTCAGTACGTAGGGGTGCACACCTCTGTTGAGAAAACTGGAAAGCAAAAAACAAAAAATCAAAAAGAAAACCAACAATCTAGTTTCTCCTACCATCAGCGTCTTAATCCTCTTCCCTTTACCAAAACAAAGAACAGGGTACCTTGAAAATTATTATCCAGCCAGCAGCCAGAGTTTCCTCACACAGATGACTGTCCCTTTTGTAAATCCTACTGCTGACTGTCCCATTTCTGACATGGTCTCACAATCTGTAACATTTCGTTGCAAATACCAGCTGTCTTTTTTTTTTTTGCCTTCCTGACTGTCCATTTCTTTGCACACAGAGCAAGGACGGGACCTACTGAGTAGCCTGATTTTTGCTTTCATGATTTGTCTGTGCCTTTTCATGACTCTTTCAGATGATCTACGCCCACGTGCGCCAGCTACATCCTCCTTCAGATCTCTGTAAAGGGATCTGTTGCTGTCCTGTGTGGTGAAATTTCTCAGATAAATGGGGCGGTCCATCTTGTCCACCCTGCTGCTACCTGCCTGTGTAGTTCTAATCCTTTCTCCCTTTTCTTCTGGTCTTCGTCTGGCCCATGCCAATGTTTGATCTGCATCATTCATCATCAGACACAGCAACCTGACTTGGCACATCTGATGAACTGGCACCACCACTGAAGATGTGATCATCCTCAGGCTCTGGATCTCCTTGTCTGACTTTGCCCAAAGTCTTTGGTGACTGTAACTCCATCCTTCACTTTCCACAGGCAGCTCCAGCGTTGCTGCAAATTATCAAGTCACCCTGTCTGCTACCAGTCATTGTGTTGAACCAGTTGTTCAGCTTGCTCTTGACCAGGACTGCTGACCTCACCTCTTCATAATGTTTTGCAGCAGCTTCTTACACATATCATATAGCCCTAGGATACTCCACACACCTATTGCAACACACCGGGTCAAACGACTTTTTGAAATTGTGCAACCGAAGTTCTTGATATCTCTGAACTTGCCAGTGACCAGCCTCTTGCACTGGTTTTGCTGTACCATCCCTCTCGCTTTGTGGAAACTGAATCCACCTTCTGAATCCTCCAGCGAGGAACACAGTGAGGCATTTTCTTAGGTATCAGGAAATGCACAGAATTTGGAAGGTCACCATTGTGGGCATTTGCTTACTAGGATCCACCTTTCCTTGTTCAGGGCATCTTTTCTTTCCTGATAACATACAATTGCCTGGCTGGGTCAATGACCCATGCTACAGCCCCATTGATCCATTCTCAGCCCCTCAGATTTCTTCAGTCTCCTGACCCTTCTTTGCAGCCTCTGCCAGAAAGATTCTTCTTGTCATCCTGCTCCTGAAGCGTTATAATCTCCCAAACACTGAGAATCTCTTCATCTCTTGATCGGTCATCTGTAAAGACTCCGGTAATATTTCATCCATCCCTTCAGCCTGTCCTTTTCTGAAAGCAGGGTGCTCTCCTCAAAATTCATGTTGGGGAGAGTACACTTCTTCTTCTTCCTTAGCATCTATTATAAAAAGCCATCTTGATTTGGACTTTCACAAGAACATTTTAATGCTGCCTTGCTTTTTAAACCAATTCTTCTTGACTGCCCTTGCTATTTGACTTTTGCCCAGCTCTGGGTATGCCTGCTCAGGGTATGTCTTTTCACCTATGCATTCTGCTTATCACTGCCCAGGTGGAGAATGTCTTCCAACACCCAGGCTCAGTGGCTGCCTGCTTTCTTTCCCACCAAGCCATGTTAAATAAATGTTGTTGAGACAGATGATGAGGTTATGACTGCAGAAGACCACTGCTCCAGGGGATACCCAATGCTTGCTCTTCCTCTGATTGCTAATTTTGGTCTTCCTAAATGCCAATCAGAGCTTTTCAGCTCTGCTGCCTGTTTGCACTTGCACCTCTTTTTGCATATGTAGAGTCTGTAGAGCCTCATGAAAGCCTGCAGGCACTTGCCATATTTGCTCCTGGTTAGTATTGTCTTTACCAATCTTTGGCATATGCCAATCAGTCATGAACATCAGTCACTGGGTACATGAATGGTTCACTCCCAAGGTACGGCTTAGGCATGCCTTGACTGGTTGCAAATTCGCCTGAAATTCTTCAAAGAAATCAAGGAAATTCTTCCTTGGTATCTGTCACAGAAGCCTGTAGGTCTATAAGCGCTACAGAACCTGTTTCACAGCCCTAAACCAAAGGGCTGATTTCTGAAAGGTGACAAATCTCGAGTTGACCAGGGTTTTCTTCTTACTACTGTGATTCCTGCCGATGCCTTTCTTGTGTTTTGCATCATTGCCTTAAAACAAGGTTTTCCCTATGGCATTGCTACCTTGTCTGTCCACCTGATTTTCAAAAGCTGCACAGTATTATGCTGGTACATCTCTAACTTGCTCATTAGGAATGAAATTTTACCCAAACTGATCTCAGATTCCTGCTTCTACTGGCCAAAGCTTTCATTAACAGCAACCCTTTCACTGGACCACTTCCCCTCATCAGACACCAGTTACAGATATCAGATAGCATCTACATGGCCAAGAAGATTGAATAGAGCTCAAAACGTTTCTTGCCAGTAGCCTTCACGGCAGACATGGCCCTGTGGGTCTTAGCACATGTGGCTCTGCATCATATGAGTGGGTTTTTGGCTTTGATGATAACACGGTGCTCAGCCCTTCTCATAAGAGCCATACTTCCAAGAGAGGGCAATTCTTATGTAGGCATCACAGCAGTATCTAAATTACCCAAATCACCTGCCAAGGCACTAAAACCTGGACAGAAATATCACTGTATTGGGAAAAATTAAGCACAGTGCAAAAGATGGCAAACCAACCGAGGAAAGCTCTGAGTCTGGACCTGGAGTATAGTGCAATGTTCAAGGTAGGACTGATGGTGGGAAAATGGGAACATGGGAGATCGCTGTGGTCAGCCCACATGCATGTAGAAGGATCCAGGCTAAAGTTTCTCTTAGTAGCTGTCTTCTTTCAAGTATTAGAAAAAATGTCCCACCTTGATTTTAAAATTGGTGCAGAATCCACAATAAGCTCTAACAATTATGCATGATAGTAAAAACTGATACTTTGTACTTAATTCAGTTGCACACAAAGGTGTTCAGAGATGTCTGAGGTTCCCTGCGGTATCTGAGACGTCTGCAATGCCTGACATATTTGAAACAATGCCAGTGGGAGACCACTGGAGACTGCAAAGCACCTCAGATAGTCCCAGCTATCCCTGTGTGAGCAGCTGAATGAGCCCCTTCTATCTGTCCTGGTTCAGTTCTGGCCACTGGTTCCTGTTTTGTCCTTTACCCTCATGCTTCTGCTCTTGCGTAGGTATTTATAGACTGCAAACAAGTCACCCATAATATTCCCTTCCTGTAAGTAATTAATGTGAGTTCCTTGAGAAGCTTCAAGGCTTAGCTGCACGTTGTGTGTGCAGTGGTATCTTCTCAGAAACATGGTTCCTACCAGTTTTATCTGATGTCCCCTAGCTCTTGTATTTGACTAGATAATAAACAACTTCATCCCTGTTACTTTACTCCGCTACTCATGATTTTATAGGTGCTATCATAATTTGATGCATTACCAATATGAATTTATTGTAATTCATAGAATCATTTAGGTTGGAAAAGACCCTTAAGATCATTCTTTATTCCTATGCCTCATTCACCCCAAGATCACAACAAGGAACAGATGATTATTCACAAGAACCCCAACAACTTAAAAAAAAAAAAAAATTAATTTCCAGGATGGACTCCATCACTCATGAGTCTCAGATTTTGTTCCTAAATGTGTCCTTTTGCTTCTCTGTATCGAAATACACTCTGCCCATTCACTGCCAGTTGCCATGCAGAGATCGAGGTAGCTCTTTGCCAGTGAACTGTCCTCTTCATTATTTAACACTCCATAGCCCCAGTTTTAGACTCCTACACATTTGGTCTACAATAATTCTTTATTTTCCTCCCAAATGAATGACAAAAACAGAATAATGAACCAGTTTCCATAGGATTTCCCGGCAAAGAGACTCAAGGATTCATTTTTGACATTTAGAGATCTCTGTTTAACCAGTTAGATTCACTTAATTTGCACCATGTTGCAAATTAAAAATCTACCTCCTTTTTTAAAAATCCACCTCCAACATGGTATTAACCAAACACTTTCAGAAATCAGTTACATCAAGAGTTGCTCACTCCTACTGGAGAACAACAGCAAATTGATTTGACAAAGCCTATGGTCTATATACGCACACTCATTTGCATCAATTTCATTGCCTTCCTTTAAGAATTAATTAATCAAGTGATGTGCCCACTATTTCTTGCCTTTAACAGTGACAAGCTGACAGTCTTAGCATTACCCAAATCATTTGCCCAATCCTTTTAAATAATGAGCCAATATCAGCTTTCTTAGTCCTCTAAAATCTTGCTAGTGTCTCAAAATGAAAAGTCAGCATTAATGGCCCACACGGTATGTTCCTGGTTCCAAGAGTTCTGAAACTCTTGGATGTGAATTACCAGGACTGGCTGATCATAAAATATTTAATTTATGTGGTTGCTATTTAACATAATCCCTAGTTATTAATGGAGCCCAAAATGCTCTTTTACCAGCATCTGATACTAATACACTATCTGATTTTCTCCCCCAGACAAACATGGAAAAGAAATATTAATTTAATATTCCTCCGTTTCCTTGTGGTGGTGGTGATGGCAGCTACTGCCTTTATCTACTAATAGTTTCGATTATTTTTACCTTAGCTGACCATAAATTTATTGTTATGTTTTTCTACTTCCATTACTCATTCCAGGGCAGAGGTGGCCTATTCAGATGAATTAAGACCAAAAGATACTGGCCTTTACCTTACTCTATAGGAGCGATCACTATAGGGCAACCAGCCCAGAGCACTAAGCTCCATTTCAAATACCCCATTACACATCAAAAACACATAAAAAGTGCAAAGATGTTGCTTTATTTCAGCCCAGGTCAGCTTCTAGCTTTAAGCAGGAGGGATGAAGCTCCCTGCTTAACACTCCTCCCAGAAAAGACACTATCCGATAGTACCAAGTTAGTCACACCCCATTGTCAGGTGGATTTTTTTATTGTTGCAAAAATAAAATGAGGAAGGATTAAATTCATGGGATCAGAGTGGGGATTTTTAAATGCTTTTTATGAATCTTAAGCCCGAGGAGAGGCAGGAGGAATGCATGGCACTGAGAGCTTCTGCAAATGTGCTTCCAAACACCTGGAGCGTGTGCTTAATCCACCCGCAAATAGCTGACTTCCTTCTGTCTCCCACCAGGCTCCTCTTCCCCCCAAAACCCAAAAGTCAGGTTTCTTTCCCAATTTTGGTAAAATCACTTCTGACATGCAGAGCTACTGAAGCTTGGCCATATCTCTTTGTCCTCAAAAACTCTGAAATTCCCACTCGCAACTGTCTCACTCCCAAGGTGTCTATTTAATCCCGCTTTTATTAGGAGCACAGCTCCGGATCGGTTACAGAGGTTACAAACAATGAAGCTTTTATCAAAACTTTGGCTAATCAGTCGCTAACAAGCTCTCATTCAGGAAGGGGCTACGCAGGCCCAGGCTAAAACTAACCTGAGGGGGTAAAAAAAGGAAAAAAAAAAAAAAAAAAAGTATTGGGAAGAGGGTGTTCCTTTAGAGCTGGATCAGTGCCCCAGTCCACGGCCACAGAAACACTTGTGCGAGCACAGCAGCCAGAAAAAGCAGCCAGGAGTGGACACAAAGCAGAACTGCTTCTTTCAGCGATGGTGTTCGCTCATGACAGCCTAAAGTGCTGGAGTAACTACGGCTTGCAATAAACCATGATTTATTCCTTGCTTTGTGGCGGAGTCCAGGGGCTCCATCACGCTCAGCACCATATAAACGCACCAGGAAAATATTTGCTATTCCAAAACGCTAACCCTCAGTCTGCAGCCTGCAGTATTTTTACGGAGACCGTGAACTAGAAACAAAACCAAACCAAGCCTGTTGTTGGTAGCCTGAAAATCATGGAATGAGGACACCTCCCCAGGAAATGTTGTAGGGTCTGAAAAATCAAGAAAGATTTGAAAACCTCTGATCTTATCGTAAGGTAAGTTGGCAAAATTTGATCGCCAGAACTTCAGTCCAATAGATGACTAGATACAGGGAGGGAGGAATATACATTATTCTCCTTAAGTAAGGGATAAAAACTACTTCAACCTGTATACACGTACACAGAACACCCTTCCCAAATTCATGGCAGTGAAACATCTATTGCACACCATCAGATATTCTCTGTTACCCATTTGCAGGACAAATCAGAGGTTGAGTGAAAAAAGAGACTTTCTTAGAGCATATTAATAGATGTAAAGTACCCAGTCTAGGAAGGAAAAGGTTTAGCTGTACATAAAGGAGTGGTATTAGAGCTTAAATTTAAGTTGAGCTGTTCTTAGTCAATTCCTTGATATTCTTGAGAGTGGAGCCACAGTACCGGACCACTGCAAGAGAAAAGATAATTCTCCCGTCTTGTCCCTGAGGATGAAGAACTCATTCCCAATTTCATTGATTACTCTGGAGAAAGATACAAAACAATTCTTCATGTGCAGATTGTATGTGGGCCATAGAGTTAGTGCCTTGCCTCTTGCCAGCCCTGGGGAAAAAGTGAGACTTATATTGCAAATGCAGCCAAAACAAACCAAACCTGTGGTTCCTGCTTCACTGCGGCAATTCGGAGCCATTGAAGGGATCCAGGTCTCTCTCCTACTGGTAAAGTCAATAGCAGCCAATATGGGCTATTAGATCCCGATCCTCCAACATGTTCCCTGTGCCTAGACCTCAGCATCCTCGGGGAACGGAGAGAGACCCAGGTGAGTACAGGTATCGGTTCCCACTGCGAGGCTGGGTGCTCAGGTCTGAAGCATTTACAGGTTTCCGTGTTCAGCTGTACACACCTGAGATTCACAACAGGAAAGTTAAGCCTGTACCTACATGTTCAGAGGAGCAGGGCCTTAGAGGCAAAGACACTGTCTTCCTAGCAGGGGGAAAAGCGCTTGCCGCATGCATGACAAGGACAAGCACAACACCAAAGCGAATGGTGTGGTTAGCACAAGGCAAGGATGGGGAGGACCTTGCTCTCCTGCAGCACTTTTCCTCAGGAGGTCTTGGAACACCTTCCAAGGCAGCTGGCTGGAAAGGTTTGCACGTAATTGCAGCTGGATGGGGAGTCAGCCCCGACTGCCAGGTGCCATGGGCTCCCCTACCCGGCAGACCTCACTGCCACACTCATAATGCCAATGCTAACGAATGTCCCAGCGACTCGGTAATAACAGTAATTTCACAGCGTTGCTCAAGCCCAACCCCGAATCTGCTCGCAGTGATGGGCAGTAGCCTGACTCTTACCTTGAAACTGATTTCAGTTTTGCATTTCGGCACCTCGCTTCCCAGCTTCTCGGTGCATTTCTGAAAGGCAAACGTCTCCCAGACCTCTCTGGAAAAAAGCAGCATGTAGAAAGCAGAGAGGCAGAGCGCTGGATCTCTTTCTGCTGCTCTCCTCGTGCCTTGGCAGAACGGAACAGCAACAGGTTTCTACTGAGAGCTGACGATCTTTCGAGGCAACACCGCATGCTACTTGCAGGAAATGCATTAAGAAAATTAAACATTTTTACAGCCATCACACCATCAAAGCTTTATTCTCTCCCCTCTTTAAATTAAGTGTTGGTTTGCATATCCGCGCCATCCCAGCTATGTAATAACCTCTCTAAATCTATTTTTGTTTCACGTTCCTTACTATTTGGTAAAGCAAGCTGAAGTTTTCTGAGGACACGCATTTTTATTAGAGCTAATTCAGCATTATTTTCTCACCCATTTCCTTTGTTGGAAGCAGAGAAATGAACTAAAGAAAACTCTAAGGCAGCAAACCATGCCTTTGAGGGAAACTGCCTTCCCCGCCTCGTCATAGCCCGGCTGTTCCTCTAGATGGCTCTGCCTTTGCCCAAATACATCAAATCCCTGAAGCAAAAATCGCAATTCCGAGCGATACGGCAATACCACTGACTGCTCCTTTCCCTCCTGCAACGAGGGTTTTTTGAGCAAACGGATAAACACAGATTTGTTGTAATTTTAAAGAATAACATTTTCGGCTTAGCGCTTCAAACACAGAGGGAAGTTGCTTTTTAAAAATCTACCTGCTTCTTGTCCTTTAGATGCCCTTTCTAGCTGTGATTTCCCCATAAACTGCTTGTTTTAGATGCCTGTTGTCTGGTCAGACTTCAAATCAGCTTTTTCCAGTGCGATCCTTCTCCAAAGAGATGCGGAGCTGTTATAAATAATAAAGGCAAGGAAGCTGAGAAGGGAAAAAGCACCTTGCGAAACAGAATGTAAAATCTTCTCCTGCTGTTCTGGCTATCCAAATACACACGGTAAGCTCTTTCCCCAAAAGACGCAAAATAAAATCATCATCAGCAACAGTGACAGAAACAAAATAACAACAGCAAAAAAAAAAAACCAACCCCAACCCCCCCCAAAAAACCCAAAACACCAAAAAACAAAAAACCAAACCCAAAATCATAATTCTTTAACACACTCACTTTTAAGTGATTCTCTGCCTCCAAATTGTCTGTCCACTTGTTTTAAAACGAAATATAATGGTGAAAATCCGCCAGTTGTTACATCCCTGCTTAGGTCACACAAGGGATGAAAATCTGGGATTGGAGGTAGCCCGGGAAAGCTGCCCCGATTCAGCTTCACTGATTTACATGTGCGTTTATAACTATTTTATCGAAGATATAAAATGCAAAGACTTTTCCCAAACGCTCCTCTCTCCCCAAAATCCTGATGTCAAATCAAGACACCCGGCACTTGCAACCCTGGGGAGAGCGCTTCGCATCCGTACCTGGAAAGGGGATTTTTAGCATTTTTACCAGCAGAAAACTGAGTAACAATCCCGTTTAAAACCCGGGGATTTGTATCTTCTAAGCGACTGACAAAGACCCTCTAAATTCTCCCGCACCATTGACCGTATTTTTCTTGTTATACTTGTGGGTCCGATCGTGTGCTTTGCCCCGGACGAGAAGGATTTGACGGAGCGGGTCCCCGTATAAACCCCGGGGTGTCGGGATCCTTATGAATACCGAGAGTTTTTTCTCTTGCCAAAGGATGCGCTTTCCCTCAAGCTCCCCCGAAGCACGAAGGCGAAAATCAACTTTTATTCATTAAATCGCGCCCCGCGACTGCCAGCCCTTTCCTCCCGCAGTACAAGCGAACACGCCGATGTTGTTTGTTTGTTTAATTTCGGGCAATACCTTATCCAAAGCTAATTAACTGCCATCTCAGCCCCGGCTGTTGTGAGACGGGCGGCAAAATTACACATAAATAAGAGAGTTTAAGCGAATTTCACCCTTCGCGTTCCCGTCCGGACAACCGCAGCGATGCTAATCTCCCCCAGACCTCAACTTCGGGGCCGGTTTCGGGGCCGAAGGGATCAGGGACGATCGCATCCGTGGGAAAGGGGAGATCGGATCCCTGAGCGCCGGGGCAGCGCGGAGAGCCCCGGGGAGGGG
>NW_009226418.1:3292-30027 GCF_000690835.1 Fulmarus glacialis | reverse complement strand
AGAGGCACCAGGCCCCCCGCCTCAGGCGAGACGGGGAGGCGGTTCCTGCTCCCCTCGCTCCCCAGCGAGCTCGAAAAACCGGTCAGGAGAGAGCTGGTGGGCCTGCCCCTGACGCCTCTCCGTTTTGGGATCGCCTTGGTGCTGGAGGCGACAGCTGGGGTGGTTGGTGAGGACACTGGTGTGACAGCCAGAGCATCTGCCGGTGATCCTTGTGATTTAGCACAAAGGTAGCCTGTTATGCACGTTGCAGTTGCAAGAGAACTGGATCACTTTGCCAAACTGCATAGGAATCACAGACCAGAAATAACATGCAGTTTTATTCAGAGCCTTGAGCTATCCTTTTGATTATTTTTCCCTTTAACATCACTCTCTCAGGCAAGCCTGTGGGGAAGGGACTTTACATGAGTAATTCACTCACTCCAACTAAAATACACTTTTTTTTTTTGTTAACTAGAGTGAAGCAAGCTGTAGTTGATTATTTCAATGTTTACTATACAACATGATACAGCTCCCTAACTCTTGTATAATGCTATATCAATTATAGATAATTACTTTCCTCCTTTTTCTTCTCTAGTGTGCTAAATTTCTAATTTGCACACTGAAACATGACAGGTTAAGTCTATGGGTTTGGGTTTTTTTTTTCCCCGCTTCTCCTAAATCAACGAGAACACACTCTGAGGGTTGGTATTTTGTTAAATGAATGTTTCCCCACTTGTCACACGTTCCATTAGACACAGTCTGGAACCAACTTTTAGAAGCCAGAAGTGGAAAAAGAATAAATTAGTAGTGTATCATTTATTTGAGTTAGGTTACAATACACAGACAAGTAGGACGCTGAACTTATTACTGAAATTATTTTTGCATCTGCAGATAACATGAGTGACATTCCATATACCAGCAGTCTAATAGTAAATGAGAAGTTGTTTGCATAAATACAGACACTGGAATACATGTAGTTTCACAGTTTTAACAGCAGTATGTTACAACTTTACACTTTAAATTACTACACCAGTTTGAATAACATTGGTTATACATCAGCAGTGGTCCCGCTATTCAGGATACAATCAGACTGAAGATGAGAACACAGTAAACATTAAAAAACAACCAACAACAAAAAAGGCCCAAGTCATGGCTTATGGAAATAATGGGTACTTTCCCCTCTATCGGGAAAAGTGACAGCTTGTTACTAGACTAATGGATCTTCCACAAGTTCAGTAAGACTGCACCTATGAGCAAAACTCCCCTCCCAAAACCCTTAAAGTCTTTTCTGGAAACAAAATGAAAGTAAAGTAGAAAAAATAAAAGGGTGAGAGACAGTATTAAATACAGCAGGTAACATATGGAATATCACAAGTTTTGGCTTTTATTAGAGTAAGTTTCTATTCTCATAAAACAGTTGCTCTGCACAGTTTCACCAGGCAACTCAATGTCTATGTACCAATGGCCTTTATACATCAAAGTCCCATTTGTGGCTGTCCTCTGTGCAGGCTTCTGTCTTCTTGAAGTGACATTCTGAGGCAATACTACAGGTTCTCACATAGTCATGTGCTCTGGTAAAACATAGGATATGTCATCCCACGGGTGACGGTACAGACCTTGCTTCAATCTCTTCTGATCCAGGTAGTGTCCTAAAACAAAAGTGGTTTATGTTACAAAATTTCTGCTCCTCCTAGCCTTACTTTGCCTTGAAACAACTTTGATTTCCATATTCCTACAACTAGCATTTTAGGCTGAGTCCCCAGAGGTTCACATGTCTCATGTTCATGGTGGGAGGGCATCCCCTGATATGCGGGAAAGAGCAGAAAGATGGCAAACTTACCAATGAATCCCATACTCCTGCCTAGTACAAAGATGCCATTAAGAGCTCCTATATCAATATATTCATCTGCTTCTTCCCTGCAAGAGAAAAGAAATTAAATAGTTCCTCATAGTGATCTATTTAAGGAATCAATCTTATAAAGGCTATGAGTCTGCTCTAGTGCCAGTAGCAACACCAAATTCATGTGAAAGCTTCCTTCCCCAAAGTCCAGGCTACATTTCCTTCACAATGTCCTTTTGAAATCCTGGCCCCACATGAGCCGGCAGTATGGCTCCCATCATTTTTATAGGACCATGACCTAAGAGAAACAGCGCACTACCTACTTACCGTGTGAAAGATCCACAATTCCTGAGTACATCAACAAAGGCAACTCCAATAAAGCCATCTACATTCAGGATAAGATTTGGTTTCTGCAGGAAATGAAAACACACCCCAATCAAGATGTTAACAGTGGCAAATGATGTTCACCTGGCAACTTCCATCCTCAAGGGTAATTTGAGGATTACCCATAATTGTGGGCACACAAGCCTAGCAAGAGAGAAGGCTGTTCAGCAACTTGAGCAAGAGCCATGCTTAATGCAAATTATGGAAAAAACAGTCCCAAACAATGGGCCTGCATTTGGTTCAAACCACAGAGATTATCAGCCCATCATGTGTGCTAGCTCTGCCTCAGATTTAAAGAATACAGCAGTTCAGATATACTGTGGACAACACAGATAACAGGTTTTGGTTTGTTCAGCATTTTCCCAGTGTCCAACAAATGTCTTCAGCCTTACCAAACTGTAGTTGTACTTGGCCCAAAGCCTACCATAGACAAACAAAACCCCAGCAACAATTTATGAAGCACTGCAATTAAAATACAGTATTAACTGCATGTCACTTGTCCCCCAGTAAGAAAAAGTGCTCAACAGGAAATAAATACTAGCGCGTTTCACCTTCGAAGTTGTAATTTTTTCTACTTCAAGTGCATAGTCCAACAGTGGGGTGGCAGGGAAATGCTGCTTCACGTAGTCTTTGAGAATCTGAACTCTCATGTCTGGGTTATTTATCTGCAAGTTAAGAACACATTGCAGTCACTGATGTTGCCTCTTACACAGGTACTTGCCATACGCTTTACTATTTGTAGGTTTAGATTTATAAGTCCTGAGAATTTGGTCATTAGCTGCCTCTGAAAGTTGCTAATCTTCTTTCCTCCTTTTTGTTTTTCCCCTCTTCCCCACCCCTCTAAAAACCCAAACCAACCTCCAGTTTGTACTAATGCAGTTTTCGTACCGATTTGACTCTGTGTCCAATGCCCATGATCAGTTTCCCTTCTTTCTTCATCTTATTCACAAACTCCATAGGGATAATCCCGCTGTCGAAGGCTTTGCTGAACATTTTAGCTGCAGCATCCAGTGCTCCACCAAATCGGTCACCCTGGGTGCAAATACACAAAGGGAATTATAGCAAAGGACTCCAGTTAAGGTACAAAACAAGCACAAGATTATCTTCCCCATCTGCCCTGCCTAACAATGTGGCATTCATGAAATTGGAAGTCAGGCAGGCACCTGAGATAAAGCATCTGTTTATGTCTCAACACAAGCGTCAATATGAGGCCAACACATCTCCACTAGAGACAGAATGTGGGGGGAAAAAGCAATCTAAAGTCTGTTTTATTCACATTTTTACTCGTCAGTATTGGAAGAGACTAGGCAACCATATAGGGACAATGCTGGCAGCAATTTGGCCTGTACAAAATATTTTTAGACTCAAAACAAGAGACATCAAAATAGTCTTGCTTACTAGAAAAATGGACTAGGTTTTAAACCTAGCATCAAGCTATTAGAGTTGAATTCAACAGAAATTCAAAGTGCGAGTGAACAGACACAACCTTGGCTCTGCAGCCAATCTAAATCTTAAATTAATAGTAATAAAACCTGGACAGAGTAATGAGTATCAAAGCTAAATCTTCTGGAGATTAAGTACTTACAATAGTAAGAAGGCCTGAAGTGAGACTCGAGACAAGGTCTTTTCCAGCTCTTGCACAGACAATGGTGTTGTGGGCTCCAGATACAGCAGGCCCATGATCTGCTGTTACCATCAAACACATCTCGATGAACTGGCAGGCATACTTTGGTAACCTGAGCAAGGAAGAGACTGAAGTCATTTGTGGTAAAGAAAACTGAGTAAGACACTCACTATACTGGATAGTGACTTTTGTTTTAGGTGTATGCTTGAAAGAAGTAGAACAGAGAAAGGGAGCTGTAAGGTCACAATACCCATCAGTGCATCCTAATATCTTTCTCAGAGATCAGATTTTTACTCAGTTTCCACAGGGGCTGTTTAGCTCAGAGCTGAGGGTCAGCTTTGTAGGCTGAGTCTGCATACACTCATCTGACTGATCAGTAAGCTCTGTGGGTCCTCTTGAGGAGAGCCACGAGGCTGTGCTACAGTTCTGTTCATCCTGTTCTGCTGAGCCAGAGATTCCAGCTAGTGCCAACAGTGCCTCTAATGAAAGCATGGTCAGATGAAGGCAGCAAACTTTTGCCATTCAGAAGGTTCCCTGTAGGCTGGTTAGCAAATGTTTGTAAACTCCCCAATCTCTCCAGAGTCGAGGTGACAATTATAATAAGCAAGTAGTCAGTGTGTGAAACAGGCCTAGAGTAGAAAAATTTCCTCAATGCACCACAAAACTTGTGGAAAACTTCATCCCAAGACTGAAACATACTATATGAAGCCTTGAAATGCTGATGTGGTCTCAGAGGAGGGGATACAGAGATGGCATTTCCAATGAATCTACGTTCACAAAGGAATCCTGGAGTTACTTTTGTGCTTAAAAGTCTATTAATAAACAAGCAAAACTCCAAGCCAAAGAATTTGGGAGCTTTCACAAAAAGCTGCCTCACCTCCTTTGAAACCAGAGCAGGCCCAGAACACCTCCAATTCCCATCTCTTCTTTGAAGACCTCCGTGATTGGCATCCCAGCATAAATCAGTTCCTGACCTCTCTCGTCACAGATGCTTGTCATAAAGGAAGCCGGTTTGCGGATCAGACCCAGCTCCTGAAATTCCAATATAAAGATGGATTTTAAACATTCCATGTTAGAAGCAGGGGGCAGTAGGAGGCAGAGTGGTCAAACAACAATGCCTTAAGCTTGCCCTCAGAGTGGCTTCCACAGCCTAGAACCAGCATAGCCAGTGAGCTCACAGATAACACTATAAAGTGCGAGATAAAACCCCAAGGCAACACTATTATCACCGTAAGCAACCAGAATCACAGCAAATATCCTCTCTGGTTTCTAAGGAACCAAAAAGCAGGTAAAACAGCACAGCTCACCCTTGCCCAGGAGTAATCCATTGGCACAGTTGGAGGAGGCACTTCCTCAGCGGGTTCAATCACTCTTTTGGCCACAAGATCCTGGTAGACAGACCTAGGGAGACAATCCATTTATTAACTTAAGTCCTTTTAAGAGATACAAGTGAGGTGGTCTTAATCTAGACCTTAAAAACCCAGAAAGAATAGAAGTTGCTTTCCTTAAGCAGGAATATATTCCTTTATCAGGCTAGAATCAGTGCCATAACAGTTTTTGTCCCCTGCTGAAGGTGCCCTGTTAACACGACTTACTGAATGACCTCTCCCAGCTCATCAAAACTCCGGGGAACAAACACACCAGCTTCTTTCAAAGCTTGATTCTTTGCAACAGCAGTTTCAGAAGCCTGGTTGGCACAAGCTCCTGCATGGCCAAACTGCACCTACAAACAAGAGAAGAGACAGCAGTAAGGAATACAAGTTGTTTACCTGCAGAGAGTAAGACAGAATAAAGAACTGACTAGGAAACTGGTGACAGGAATACCAGTGACTGCACATCTGCCTTCTTATTTGGGCTAACAGAACTCTCAGTTGCAACTGCAGCCAGTACTGCAATATGCAGGGCATTTCCTGGTCTGGAATCACTCCAGGTTCTTCCATTGACATTCTGCCTCCCTAAATTCCCCCACTCTCCAGAGCTACTTAACACGCATCTTTCCCATTCCCACTCCACAAGCAGGTGGCTATTAGAATCTGTTGCATTCCCTGGGATCTTTGGGCTCCCTTTACAAGTATGCAGAATCCCTTGGAAATCTCCAGTGGCAGACTACAGAAGAACAAAAAGCTTTTACCATTTATATTTATTAACTTCTGCATGTTAAGTTGCTACTGGCAATTCTGGAAGGTTTAGGCACAGTGAGAGAAGTTGGCTTTTTTCTTCCTGTCGTGGATATATACTTATTTCATGCATTTGTCCCCATTTTTGCACATACCTCTGAAGAGAACATGGTGGCACAAGTACCAATACACCAGCACACCACTGGCTTGGTGATACGACCTTCTTTAATCCCTCTGCAGATCTTATACTCTTCTGTGCCTCCAATCTGCAGAAAGAAAGAGAGCTGAGCTGGTTCAAAACTTCGTGCTTTTTGTAGAAACCAGCTCTGAGATGCACATGGAAGCATTATTTGGATTTTTTTTTCCCTCCTTTTTTATTGAGTAACAGCTGAAGTCTCAGAACAAAGCCTCCTTATTTGATTTATTTTTTTTTTTTTTAAAGTAGGGGAGACTATGCTTGTCTGTGGAATATGTTCAATTTCTTTTGATTATAGAAGCATGAAATAAAAATTCAGACATTCAAGAACAGTATGAATAGCTGCCACTTATCTGTAGCTGTTATTTAGCATCCTTGCAGACAGGTCAGATGCTCCCAAAACAAAACACTTGGATATTTCTCAGATAGGAGACTTCTCAGAGGTCTCACTCACCTCTCCAAGTACTACAATCATTTTCACTCCTGGAGTGTCCTCATAACGCAAGACGTGATCCATAAAAGTTGAACCAGGATATCTGGGTAGAATACAGGGAAAATGGTAGAAGTGAAATTTGTTTGATAAACGTTTCTGAAAGAAGAAAAATTAACAGCCAACCTGCCCTTCTTCCTCCAAATTACTAACAGTTCTTCTGTTGACTGACTTAAAAAAACAGTGTCTTTGTTGAAGATGCAGACTCCTACCTATCTCCTCCAATGGCCACCCCTTCATAGACCCCATCAGTGGTTCGGGAAATTATGTTGTTGAGCTCATTGGACATTCCTCCGGACCGTGAAACATAAGCCACACTGCCAGGACGGTACAGTTTTGATGCTAAGATATTATCCAGCATGCCTCCTGTATTGCCTATTTTAAAGCAACCTGGTTTGATCCCACCAACCTACAAGAAAATTAGAGAAAAATGTAAAGCCCTTAAAATACACATGAAACTTAGGAACACTTCTGTAACAGTCTTGTCAGTATTAATACAACAACGGAAGACAGTACCATGACCTTAAAATGAGAAACTAACATGCACTTTATATGACTAAAGACAAAATGGATTGTAGGATATACTTTATCCTTCAGAGGAAGCTGTTCTGAAGATTAAGACAGACAGACAAGAAGAGAAAAAGGTCATCAGTTCTTACAGTTGCAGGCCCAATGATAGTGACTCCTTTTTTATCAGCTGTCTTGATCAGTTTGCGTGTCAGGGCCTCTGGAATGCCTTCTGCAATAATGGCAATGGTGCGGATCTGCATCAAGATAAAGAAAACCATTACTATCCCCCAGCGTCACCACCCTAACGAACTCTGCAGGACAGAGAAGGCACACAGCTGCTCACAGGGCACGATCAGCTTCTGCCTCTTGTCAGGCCTCTGGGAGGTCATGCTGTGCCCTATCATACAGGAAGGGCCACTGCAGGGATCCGCAGTCTACTGTCATCTTTACAGCAGTCTCAATGCACTGTTCAGAGAATTCTTTTCTCCCCCTTGCACATTAGAGCAGCAATGTATTTAAACCAACCCAAAGTAATCACTCCTAACAAAGGGGTGCTGAGTTCCTCTTACACAAATTGCAAGTCTGGCATTAGAATTTGATATGCAACTCCAGTATCCTCCTTAGAGTCTATAAGGAATTAGAATTGAGGTATTTATATGCTAAGTTGGAAGACCAGACAATTTGCTAATGCCATCGTGGTTTAAGAAATACTGGTACCCTGCTGACGAGGTTTTCCTCCTTTTCTTGGGCTTCTTCTAGATCCCTCACTCACCTGTGGATAATTCATGGTTTCAACAGTGCTGTCATAAGCAGAGCGCAGAGATGCGAAGTTGATGAGAACATCCACCTCTGGATGCTTCCTCATGGCATCTGACATGTTCTTGTAGACTGGGATCAGGATTTCTTTGTGGCCCCAATAGAACTTCTGCCTGTGGTCACCACTATGGAGGAGAAGATGAAAGAGCCCTGACTCTTAAGGCTACTGGAAAGACAAAGGGATACAGTGCATGCAGATAGAGGAGTTACAAACCCCAATTCTCAGACACCAAGACTGACTGCGAGACTCACTAGCAAGTGAGCGTACATGGGGAAGGGACCATACTAACAGCAGAAGGTTCTTCAGAGTATAGAACAGAGCAGCGTATGGAAGGAGACGGGCTAATGGGGACAGAGGCATCCAGCAAGATGAATAAGCTCTCCCACAGTGAAGTTACCAGAGCCTCAATTCTACTCCAAGCTGGAAAACAGAATGAGGCACAGAAAGAGTAATGAATGAGATGCATGCAAAGCTGCATTACTGGGCTGGAACAAATACCAGACTGGGGGAACAGGAAACCAGCATCAGCCAGGACAGCAGTGTGAGGGCCAGTCAGCTTTCCAGTTCTGCTACAATTCTACCCACCCTGCCCCACACACGCTAAAGGAGATGCACCTAGGAAAGTTTCACTGTAGGTATTGTCTTTTATATACAGTAGATGCTCCGACTGGTACTTCACTCAAGTCTACACTGTTCAATCATTTAAGAGTCTAGAGATATTAGCTGTGTTCCCATACTGGTACATTTGTAACAGAACATTCTAGGTTTTGCCAGCCTGGCTTCCTCCAAAAGGTCAAGCAGAATCAGATAATTATAGTTAGCCTTAAACTTTTAATCCCTATTGCTTTTTCTTCATTAAAGAACTGCGACACTGCAAGGGGCTGCCACTCATCTATAGATGTGACTATGCCTGCACTCAGTTTTAGCACCCTGAGGTTTGCACTTGCTGAGAAGGTATTACAGAGCTGCAGTTATCATCAGAGCTGCAGACTAACAGCACAAGGTACCTAATTGTCAAGAGGCAAAATTCTCTGCAGGACAGAGGTTGATTAGATATCAGCTATCCTGGATGTCTGTAAATACCACAGAAATGAAACAAGTCTCCTACCTTTGTATGTGTTCCCATCTCACTGTCTCAGCAGCAGGCCAGACAGCCACTCCTTTCCTTCTCGCTACTTGCCCTGTTTGACAGGGAGACCCCCCCCCATGAGGTACAATAATAAAACAGCTTACGCACAGCTATGCTCTGGAGGTTCCTCCCGAGGGCAATTTAAAACAGCCAATAGCCTCTCTCATCCCTGAGCTGTGGGGATAGGGTAGAAGAGGGTGAATACGAGAGAACTCTCTATCCCACTGAAGGATCTGCACGCTTCCTGCCTGCTAAGAAACTACTGCCACTACAGGGAAGAGTATGAACAAGACGAACAGGATTTTATTTTTTTTAAATTTTGTTTGGCTATGTGACAGACAGACTGCTTTAGCCTATTAGCAGAGCTGCTCTGATTCTGGCTAATATTTGGAGGGGAAATTCCAGCTGCCGCAGGCACAAATCAAGATGCCTCAGACAAGCATGCATCAAACAGGAGATGACTGCAAGAAACCTTATTGCCTTACTGCCTCTGCTAAGCCAGTTAAAGAAAGCCCAACTAGTCATGCCTTCCTTACTTGCTGAGTGAAGGAACAGAATTTGGAGACCCTTTGAAAGAGCATGAAGTGGGACTTAAATTATGTGGCTAACATTAAGCTGTTTCAACAGAGCAGCCTGAAATCAATGGTTGAGGGAAACAAGAAGCAGTCTGCAAAGCCAACCTGATGGAAGGGAGCATAGGAGGTGGTGTTAAAGCAGAGATGGAGACTAGGGCAGAGCTACACTAAAGAACAGCAGAGACTGGAAGAGGAAGAAGCTAACAGAAGAATTTGAGGGAAGCAGTCAGAAAAATAACACAGTCAACACAGGCTACTTACGTGAATGGATAAACCATGGCAGCTACTGAAGGTTCATCCCGGGAGCAAATATAATCAAAGTCCAGCATTCCTTGCACGGCCCGTGTCTGCATCCCCCAAATGATAGCTTTAGTGTGATGGCTGAACAGGGTTGTAGCTTTACCTGCTCAGAGAGAGAGGGGAGAGAAAACCAAAACAAAACACATTCAAAACGTGCATCTGTGCAAGACAAAAGGCTACAACTTTGCCAAATGTCTGCTGAAAGTCTCCCAGACAAGTATATTCCCCTCCCTCCAAACTGAACCCAACAGGTGAACTGCAGGATGTAGTAGCCACACTGTCCAAATTAAGGAAGAAACTGCAGATGAAGCAGCATCCCCCTTCCCAGGATTCTGAAAACAATAGCCAGGTTTTGGGTTTCACAAAATGGGCAAGTGCTTAATCACAGGGGGGGCGAGCTGGTGGAGGAGAGAAGAGATAAGTGAAAACTGCCTCTTCCTCTTCTCACATGGGCCATTCATGTTCCTCCCAGATATTTTATTCTGCAAAGCTGAAGAGGAAGGGAACCTTGAATTTTATTTATTTATTTGTGTATGGCCTACAGTCTGGGAGAGCCACAGGAGGCTTGCCTCCTGTGTTTGTCAGGGCACCACAGTAGGATGATAGGAAATAAAAAGAAGAGCAGGAAATGGAGGGGACAAAGAAAGCAAAGGAGCCCCACACACTCAGCTTTTGTTTTCAGGTTTTTTTTGATGATCAGAATCCAACACAAACCTGATGGCTCCAAGAATTTATATATGGCCCAAAACTTGGCTTCGGGGGACAGCGTCACAGGAAAGGCAACAGTTCAGCTAGTGAGGATGGACTGTTTGCTTAAAGTATATTTACACCACTTGTCACAGCAAAACGTTGAGCTCCTCCCTTTGACTCCAGGCAGAGTTCATTGTAAAACTCTTAAAAACTCAGAGCTGATCCAACTGCTGATGCCAACTCAGTCTACCACTAATTTCTTTTTGGCTTTGAATCAAAGGTAAACAGCATTAGGGATTAAACAGGATACTGTCCCTCTGGCTTTAACAAGGAATCAGTCAGTGTTCTCTTACCCTACATGTTCACAGTTTAGATGCACTGCCACATGACTTGCTATTAGGAAACTACCTACCCTGAAAAATTCCATTTATCTTGCAGGTGCCTGCAAGGAGGTAATACTAGCATTCATAGAAACAGGAAAATGCAGGCCCAGAAAGATGATGCTATTTGTCTGAGACCACACAAGGAAGAATCTGAGAGCTCCCCTTCTACTGCCCCTCCTCTTACGATAGAGGAGATGGTTTGAAACTCTACTTTGATCCTGATTCAGCAGCTTATTCTCATCCAGCACAGAGCTCAAGGGAGTGCTTAAAGTCCCCATAACTTCGCTAAGCATGAGCTTTAATGGTTTGCTGAAACGACAAGGCAACAAGAACATTTAGTTCATTCAGTGACTTTTCTGTGCCCTTCAAGGCTCATAACCATGGCACCAGCACTATTTTGTTTCCCTTTGAAACATAATGCCAGTTATTAGGCATGGTTAGTGATTCCTTCTTCTTGAAAGCAAAGAGAATAGAGCTTTTCACAACATACTTAGGTCTGTTTTTCTCCATAATGACTGTGGGGGGAAGGGAAGAAAAATTAAAGTTTGTTTGAGACCTGTCCCTCTCTCCCCCAGAAATAAGAAGTTTTTGTGCAAAGGAGTATGTGATCTGCACTTGAAAAAACAGATGAAAAGTTCATATGGTGATAGCTAACTATGCTGGGCAGGAGGGAAGGGAAGGACCAGACAACACTGCAAACTTTTGGAGAGAAAAAACAGCAACAAAACCAAGAACTAAAAAAGTCAGCTGCCAGCAAGGCCAGGCACATTCAGCTAGTCACACATGTCCTACCTGAACCAGGTCTTGAAGCTGGGATTGAATCTGTTAAAGAGAGAATCACTCATGCAACAATATGACAGAGCTGTCATCCCAACAGCAGGGCACCTGCGGCAGGGTGCTGCAGCTTCCCTCCTCCCCACAGCACTCAAGGCCTTTTGGGTTTTGCTTTTGTTAAAAAACAAGTGGACTGGAGCACTCTCTACTGTACTTCCTCTCCAAATATCCGGGTATCAAATTTTGCATTTTGCCATCTAGAAATGTTTTACTCATCCCAGCACAAACACTTTTCAGGTTCAGGTGGCAGTTCCTTGCACTGCAAGCTCCACGGCGCACATATTTTCAATGTCTTTTTGAAGCATTGCCCATGCAAAATTCTGTGCACAATGATTAAGAGGGCAGTAGTGGGTTTTGTGATGCGTTTCACCAGAATCGGATCTGAATCTTGCTGTCATCATGTCACATTGTTGTAAACGAGGCCCGTATCGCCTCACGTTCAAGGGAAGAGGACTAGGATGTTATCACATTCTGTTATCACAGTCCCTGCCCAATTCTGCTGTTGTTTTATCCCCATACAACATGCTCTTACCCAATAAGGCTTCCAACAAATACGAGGAAAAAGCTGCCAAAGCTCTTGCATATCACCATGCTAAAGAAGCTTCCTACAGACTTCAGTAAAAAACCCCCAAAAACTAAAAAACGACCAAAAAAACCCAACAAAACCACACAACACACTGCACAGTAACCTCTGACCCTAAATGTGAGAGGAGTACATCACAACTCCTGCTGAACTGACTGAAGAGCGTTCATCCAGGAAGCTGCAGCATATACCAAGAAGGACTTTCTGAATACCTACACCATTCCAGCGGCATCCCATGGGAACACCCCCCAGGTACTTAACTGGAAAGCAGGCCTCAGTTCAGCAACCACAGCACAGATACTCTAACCTGTTGCCTGCTGGCCTCGCATAAGGGGACATGGGAAAGCTGGAGTTCTCAAACTGTGCTTCCAAGGAACCCTTTCAAAGGAACATCCCGCATCAAAGCAACTCTGACTCACCTTGTATATGAGCTAACAGCACGACAAGTGACAACATTCTTAAAGCACTTAACTACATTCAAAACAAAGATACACAGGTACCACAAAATTGCTTCCCTTTATATCCAGAAAAAAGCATTAGTCTAGTCCATATTCTGTCTTTTGGAGCAGAAGAGAACGGCTAGCAATCACTTCCAATGCTGGACTTACCAAGAGGTGCTGTTGGTTTTGCCTTCTTGGCTGGAGCAATATCATCTGGTTTGGACTCTGAGAAGGAAGCCGTTCTGCTTGGTGCTGGAGTCTGAAAGATTCAGAAGCCAAGTCAGTAAGGGACAGCGTGCCAGAGAAGGCCTGGAACATGTAGAGATGACCACTTTGGCTATACTAGTCTACAAAGAAAACCAAAGAAAGTTAATTCTGAGATAGGACCATTTCAGTCAACTGAGGGAAAACTCCTAAATGACCAAGTTCCCAGCAGATGCAAGAGTCACGTTGTTGGTTTTGAGGGGTCACATTTTCTGCACGAGCGAGGGGGATGTTGGGAGGGCCCCTCCTGATAAACCATGCAGGCAGAGTCACTTCAGTTTTCCTAGAGCTTTGTACAATACGATGGTGGCCAAGATCCATTTCCGACCTATTCAGACAGGGGAAGCTGCCTTCAGGAGGCTCCTCACAAGCCTTCCCTTTCACGGAGGGGCAGGGACTCACCGAAGGGCTGCCGCTGGCGTTGAGGAGGAAGTTGGCGGTGTGGGCTGCAGCAGGCGGTTGGTTGGGGATAGGCCGATGGCCAAGCGCCATGCCCACAATCGCAGTCATGTGAGTCTCTGTGCCAAAGACATGGATAGGGATCCCAGTGGTCTTCCCTGTGTATGCATAAAAGAACAGTCAGCCTTGAGGGAAAAAAGGAACAAGATGAGCTTCTGCTGAAGTGAAGCATTTAACCTTGGAAAGGCTCAGCAGAAAGCAGGCGGCAGAAACAAGATGCAAGAACAAAACTTAAGGAAATGGTTGGTCCTTACCAACTTCTCCCATGACACGTAATCCTTCCTGGTAGTTCGGGCCTCCTCTTCGTACAAAGATCCTCACCTCATGCTCCTTCAGAGGGCCTTGGTAATCCTTAATCGCTCTCACAATGCCCTAAAAGGAAAATACAGGACAGGTGAACTGGGCAGCCCAATGTTTACCCTGTCCCATCATCTCAGGAACTCCTGGAAGAGATGCACTGTCAGCCTCAGCACAACACTGAACTGGGGAGACTGGCTTGGGGTTGACGACTGTGGGCATTTGCTGATACTTCGTAATAGTCACTTACTTTAAAAGTGGCTGCTACATTGGTGAAGTTAGCAATGCTGCCTCCAATGATCAGGATTTTACCTGAGGGAAGAAACACACATAAATAAAACTTTAAGAACAGTGTACTGTAAGCTCATGAAGCAGTTTAGGACATTAAGTGAAATAATGCTGCAGTTCAGACTAGTGAATAGTTTGCAATAAGTTGAGTTTAGCAGAGCCTGGAAGATAAGAGCTTTGTATCAAGCAAGAATTTTTCTGATAAGAATCTCTTGAGCCACATTTGCTCTTTGCTACATAGCAAACCTCAAGTTCTGTCTCTGAAGCAAGAACTGATGGAAATCCATCACTGTTTCACTTGGAAGGCAGCAGTACATTAAAAGCTCTAGCAGGGAGGTCTAAGCATAGTGACAGCCCAATTTCTTCAGTTTTTTCCCCACACGCAACTTCACAGCTGAGCATCTTTGAAATTGCAGCGACTCCCTTACCTTCAGGGTGCTTCTCTCGTGTCATGAGGGCGAGAATAGTCTTAGCATAGTCATAAGTCTGTTGCTCACTTGGGGCTCCGGAGTATTCCCCATAGTTAGCCAGTTCATTCACACCCCCCAGGTCACAAATGGTGTCACTGGAGGAAAAAAAACAAGTTATTTAAGAGATTGGTTATAATTTGAGTCACTATAAAGGTCTTCATAAAGCATTCCAAATTCCTGGGAAAGTGGGACTTGTAACAGAGAGATCATGCTGTCTGCTGAAAACAAAGCTGCTCTCCTCTTGGTGCCAATCATGATTAATCTCGTTATACTTCCTAGATATGATGGGAACTCAGTGACTACCACAGCAACGATATTACCATAAACAGCTTTCAGCCAGCTTGTTTCTTTCCAAGGCAAAAAAAAAAAAATCACATCTCAACCTCCCAGAATTAAATTATCTCTAAGGGACACTACATTCCACATCTTGGTAAGAAATCTGCACAGTATCTTTATTCTGAAAAGGTCGCAAGCAGTCATGGCATAGGAAAGATTGCTATAGAAGAGAACCTTTCCAGAGGCTGCATCAATTATTTTCTTCCAGAACTGTACATCCACCCCCCTCTCTGGAAATCTTGTTCCTGTTACCTGTAAACCACAGAGGCACCGCCACCAGCCACCATGGTCCAGATCCTGCCTTTGGGGTTAAGAATAGTAAGTTTCAAGCTGGCTCCACTCTTGGCATCCAGATCAGCAATGTAGGCTTCCTGCAAACAGAGCAGCACACAAGTTAAACTTCCTTCTACATCCTCCTTTTCCAAACTAGAGGGTTGGTAGTGCTGGGCCCATTTGGACATGCAGAGCTCCCACATCTCCTGTCAACTACAACTGATGGGAGAGCAGAACTACAAACACCATTTTTGTAAGGGACAGAGACCCAGCTTCATCTCTCAGGGGCCAGGACTGATTTGTGTTAGGTGTTCTCCAAGACAGAACACTGAAATTGGACTGGATATAGACAGCTTGTGCCATTCTCTCTGTAACAAATTCAAAGGGGATACGAGCATACGCTCAAATTTTGATTCTTTCTTGGAAAAAAATCATACCTTCCAAAGAATATGTTGTCTTTATAAAGCCTGCTGGCTTGTCTCTTGCTTGTCCCAGGTGAACTGACAAGTGATTGCTATAAATAACTTTGACATTACTTCATTTGTAGAGTGCAGATCCTGTTTGCACATGAAAAACTTTGGAAATGCAGCCGACTGTTGGTTGTGTTTCACTAAGCTGTAACTAGCCTTTCCATGAACTGTGGTCTTTTCCTCCCCTACTCAGCCAACCCTGGGAAGCTCCCAGGTTTCACATTTCTGACAACAGTCACAGAACCAAACGCCTCTGAATTGCAAAGTCTTGTTCTGACCTTGTCTGCAGACTGAGGCCAGAGGAAATTTAAAATCAACACACCCATGGCTACACACTCTCTGGCTGTGCTGCAGCCAAGAATGTAATCACCGAGAGCGCTGTAATTTGGCTCAACATGGTGTTCTGTATCACAGTATGCTTGCCTGTTGTGAAGCACTTCACTAGGAGTTCATTAAAATTCTCAGCAAAGGCATTGCCATAATAACCTTCACAGTGACTTGCAGAGGGATGATTCAGAGAGACAAAAAAATGAACTAATCCTTTTAAGAGCAAATTGAGTTAAGTGTTGGCATCCAGCAAGCTACATGGAGAGAAATAGCTAAATGGATTTCTTGGCCATGTTACAAAAACCTTCCCCAACTGAAGCATAATTATAATTATTAAAATGAAAAAGTCAGGACAGAAATCCTTTTGGAGACAGCAGAACAATCACCTGAAATAAGTAACAGAACAATTAAGGAGAGAGCTCTACTTCCAACAGTTTTTGAACCTGCTGAGAGGCTCTGTATGAAGCAGTGTTTATGCAACCAGTAGTACAAACACAGGGAATTCCAAGAGGGAATAGGCATTTCTAACTTTAAAACAAAAAGTTTGCCTGCAGGCCTCTTCTTGGTCATCACTTTTCAGGAAAACAGGTGTATTAACATCTTAACTTTTCACTTTGAAGTTTGAGAGATGGTAATTGTTTTCTCTGGATTCATACTCACACGCGGATTTTGCACACAACTGCTACTCCACCCTCAGAAACAGTAACTGAAACACTGAGGGAGCATCAGCTGCCGTGAGGCTGTCAATAACCAGTGCTCCGACAAAAAATAATGATGCTGACAGGGCAGCAATGCAGGCAAGAACCACATAGGGAAGACTGTACAAGTACAGAGCTTTGGCACATAGCTGAATGAAGTTAAATATAAGCCTCCATTTAAAAAAGTCAATTCTGAATAAAAGAGAAGAACTGAAACAATACCCAAGCAAAGATGGAAAGCAATTGCAGTTCAGAGCACGATTATGAGAAGTCCTAGTACTACAGCAACCTGTACACAGGTTTGCACAAGCTGTTATCATGGATAGCAATGCCAAGGTACTTCAAACAGCAACAAAACCCACAAGAGAGGAAAAACCTCAATGCCATGGACCTACGAACAACGAGGAATTAATCTTGCAGTCCACAGTAGAGGGATTTGGGCCTTGGGTTGTTACTTGCCTCTGGGTAAGCTTCCCTGCCAAAGGGAGGGGGGAACTCCACATCCCCCCATTTCACTTTGCAGATGTAGTCAGCAGTTGCATCAATCTTCGCAGCCAAATCAAGGATGTAGACACCATCACTAGTCACCACTGCATTTGAAAAAAATACCAGAATTAGCTCTGTTTTATACAGAGACATGCATTACAGATTTACTTATAAAATTTGATACCATACAGAGATCATTACAAAAGCTAGGTCACCTTTGTTCCCCTTCCTCCACATCGGTCATTTAATTGTATTTACCAAACCCAGAGAGTTCCATTAAGAACTAACAACTGACCATGGTAATGGACCAGGCCCTGGCTCAGGTGCTGTTTTGTTCTGATCCAACAGAGCAATTTTTATGGTCTTCAGTTCTGACTTAACATCCCTTTCAACGGAATTTTTCATTTCGACCAGGAAATGAGATAACAGAGAACACCTGCAAGCAGTCCTCATTTTGGATTAATTCAACTAATAGCTCCAGGACACATCACTTTTGTACTTCTTTTGCATATGCCACCTAGTATCGTTGCGAACTACATAAAACAGAGAAGGATAAAGTACATGTTTCAGTATTCTAGAACTGAAAGTCCTGCTCCCAAAAATATCTGTTACCTAATGGATTGATCTCGAGGTATGTGAAATATAGATCTTCATAAAGGTTGAACAGGCCACAGATGAAGCTAGCCAAGATGCTGTAAAAAAATTTAACACAAGTTCATTAAAGCAGCCAAATATAAACGCACAGCCTGCTCATTTATATTAGCGGCAATCCACAAATCTACTCTGTATCAATTTCTTTCATTCTCATTCATCTTCTCTGGAAGAAGCCTAGGTGATGACTCAAGGAAAGGAAGACCTTGATGACTCATCTTAATTACACTCCACCAAACTCTGCTGAGAACACAGTTGCTCACAACTGCCATATAGATGTTCAGTCTGTTTAATCTCACTGAGAGACAGAAATGCATCATTGTCTCTCACTGTCAGATACGCATCTTTGGCAGACTAAGTTTTGTTAGCTGGGACAGGGAAGAGACTGCAGTAAACTGTATTAGTGACAGGCTTCTTCAGCCTTCCAGTGCTGAACAACACCATCAGTGATTACGTTACGTTTGGAAAAATCATGACATATTAAGATAACTAGCTATAGGTATCTAATTAAAGGAGATGCAGAAGAAGCTTTGAGATCTACAGATAAGATTGCAGTGAGCATAGGAATAGCAAGAGAATACCTTCTTAGACTAGGCCAGAGTAAGGGAGAGTACATTTCTGAATTAGCAATCAGATTGACATCTTATCACCATTTCTACTAAATAAAATAAACAAACTCTATGCTGGCATGAAGGATCAAAATTCAATACGTTTCCGACATCTCAGAGGTCAAGACTTCAGTAGACTGAGAAGTGATCCTGTGAAGCGAAGGCTCAAAGCACTATGAACACTTGTTTTGAGTTTTACAAGAGGCTCAGATAAGGTCAAAGAACTTGGATTTAGGATGCATAGCATATTCTTGAGAGCAGCAAGAAGGGGAGGAGAGCAAGCTTTAGGGTGAAACAGAATGAAGGGATGTTGCACTGAAATAAAGGAGAGGAGCTTCTGGGTGGCTGGCCATGCCTGGATCTGGGCATCTGTACTTACTCCTTTTTATTTGCTGGTGCATGCTGCAGGAGATGTTTCTTTACATCCGATTCATTGAGCTTTTCATCCACCGCCACAAGCAACTTCTGAGCTTTGGCATCAACATCTCCCACATCCACACCCCCTTCGTGATGGAAGAGTACGTAGTCTCCCTCACGGGCAGCATATATGCACACATAGAACTCTTCCTCCTGCACATACCCAGGCACAAACATTAGCAAGTCATACCTTGAAGAAGAGGCTCTTGTGTCAATGCTAGGGCAGCAGCAACTGAGCACACGCTAAGCTTTCCAAGGAGAAGCAGCACTGGGGTAGCCCAGACACCCCCCAGAATTGTACAGGCTGTGCTGGCCTGGGAGGGAGACCGGCAGGGCCCAGAGTGCTTCATCCTGGGGAAACGTGCCGGGACAACACTTTCCATTTCCGGAAAAAACTGCTCTCATCTTACACAACTGAAGTGCAAACCAAGGTCCTTTCTTGCGTGCACTGAAAGCACTTCTATCCTAGGTAATTATACCCTTCCCGCAAACCATGGCAGAATATTTCACCAGCACAAACTGAGATATCTCACATCGACAGTTTGTTATCCACACTCAGGAGTACCAGATTCAAGGAGCAGTGAGCTGCCTTGACCAACTTGGTCCCTCTCATGTGGTCTGTAACCTCCTCCCAGCAGAGTAACAGCAACCAACATGATTATTAATAGCTCTTCGCACGGACTAATGCTGCGCCTGCATGCAGCTCTGACCACATGCATCGACACTGTCAGCTTAACAGCACACTACCAAACTTATACTTTCTCCACTGTATCAATCCATCTAAGCCGCATGCAATTCAAAAGAGATTTAAAAGCACTTTTTAATGCTTTATTTGGTATACTAGCCTGTTTGTGAAGGACGAAGGGCTCAATCAGAAAATTCTTTAGAATTCCCTTAGCATTAGCAATCTGTAGGCAGAAAACAAGACAACACCAATAAATGCTTGTTCAATATCCACATTTATGACAGCATAAGGCAAGCTTCGAGAATTAATCAACACTGCCCCAAAATCACTTCCTCCCAAGCACTCTCCACTGTGTTCCCTGGGGAACCATACTCCTCCCTCCCCAGCACAGCACCAAGCACAGTCACTGCTAGACACACTGCTGTACCACTCTGGGATATTTGACCTTCATAGGTAAGAGGAGTCAGCCACCTTCCCCTTTCCTAACGGGACAGATGGCTATCAGAATTACACCAGAATGGCTCTTCTTCATCTCCTGTCCTGGAGACAGCACCTTTACAGAGCACTGCTTAGTGCAGTGCAAAATGCAATGGCTTGAGCTACTTCTTGGGAGCTCTGAAAAAATCAGAAGTGAGGGAAATCCTGAGCTAGATAGGGAGTGGCAGGAGCAGAGGCCTCTGCCCAGCACTCGCCCTGGAAGTGGTGGCAGTGAGCATCACTGTAAGAGTACGATCACTCTTTAGCCTCTTCCTACAGGGACAGACAGCTACAGCAAGGTCCCAGGAACTGTCCTGCGTGGGTGCTTTCCTGCTATCCAAAAGCAAGCTTCCTGGCTCAAGGAAGGGAGATATCCCCTGCTCCTGAGGGCACTGCTTCAGGAGCGAACATCATCAGTCACAAGTCCTTGCACAGTCCCTCCTTTAGATGTGGTTGTTGTATTGTCCTAAAGAAGCGATTTCAACATCCATGGTGTTCCTGATGGGCAGGCACACAAGATGCAGTTGCCTGCTGTTTCACAATGGCCTTCAGGCAAGCCTCGCTGGCTCGGCTGCACCGCTTGGCGCTGGAGCCAGCAGCAAATCAATCACAGTGGGGCCAAGGCATCACTTTCCTTGAGGCAGCAGAACTCTATCAGCTCCTGAAACACAGCAGCTGGGATGGCAGGCATTTCTTTATCATTAGCATTGCAGTATCGTTCCCAGGAGAATAAATATTACAAGCCAGCACTGAGTTAAAATAAGGACTTCAAGTAACACTCTGTCATCAGCCAGAACACACTATCTGGCTACAATAAGAGGACGATTTTATGACACCTTTTATACTTGTCTTGTTACATCTGCCTTGGGTATTAAAGTGAAGCAGCTATGCCAAGTAGACACAGCATTTGAGCTATCAACTGCTGACCCCCCAGTGGAAAGGATTTTCAAAATGGTACTTGCTGAGCTCCCACCACACTGGCCCTACACAGCAGACTTGGACAGTGGATGGTAACAGGGAGCACCAAGCGGTGCTCCCTATCAAGGTGTGTCATTTATCAGTGCTCATTTACCAGCAGGAAGCTCACAAGCGGGACAGTTTGTCACGTGCTTTGGCATCAGCATAACATGCATTTTAAACCACCATAAGCAAGAGAAATACCTGTGCACCAGCTCCTGTCGTGCAAGTAGACAGAAAAGACAGAACAAAAAAGTCTTACGTTTTTGTTGCTAAGGTGGCACTCACCGTGGTTTCTTTGCCCAGACGCTGTTTGAGCCAAACCTTCACCTGATCCAGAGTGAGGTTAATTCCAACCAGTCCAAGCTTCCCACGTCTCTTTATTAGCTGATCTGGCTTCACCACTAAACGCTACAACATTGTGCAAGAGGGATTAAAAGAAAGAAGCATTAGAAAGTGATTTTGGTCAAGCGAATCTCTGTAGATAGTGAAACAAAAACTTAGATAAATTCTGTTCGGCAAACATCCTTGCAGAATTTCTTTACTCTCTTGGCAAATGCATCTCCTGATACAACGTGCCTGCAGTTGTTTTTACGCTGTACTTTGAGAAAAGCTGCCTTATTTCTACTCAGACATGAGTATACATCAGAGACTGAGGTGACAGTTTGTTTCGGCTTTTTTTGATGACTTTGATAGCTCTTTCAAAGCAGCTGTTAGGATGGGGTATATGTACTCACTTTCTGTAAGCAAACAAACAAACAAAAAAATCACACTGAAAAGCATACAGCATCCTGTCAGTTTTGCAAACTGTCTTTATAAGATGCATCATTAAATTAATATTTCTCTGTGAGCAGAGGCTCCTAAGGAGAAACTGTCAGAGACACAGCAAGCACAGTTAGCTGTTTACAAAGAAAGCTCCTGCTGTCATTACATACTCTGCACAGGAAACTGGCTAGGGCCAGGGTACTGTACATTTTAGTCAGCTGACAGTGGCTCTTTACAATATACCTATGGGAAGCTGTTCCTAGGTAACACACTCATCTCTAGCTTGCAAATTTTTTTTTTTTTTTTTTAAAGTAAGAAATGGGTGCCATTCTTCTGTATAGCTGATAGGTCCTGGAATTTCAGCAACTTACAATGTAGAGTCAGAACATACCATGTTGCAGTACAGAACACTGATCGTGGTCTTTCTGCTGGACCCTGTAGCTCTTTCTGGCATTACAGAACTCTGCCTTAAAGGACAGATAGCATCCTTGCTCCCTTCTGGCTTTCTTCAAGTCTTTTTAGAAGCACTGCTGATATCTTCCAGCAATTCACTCATGCACTTGAGTATGGAACATTTAATTTCTTAGTGTAGGGCTTCTATCAGTCAGTCAGTAAAGGACTGCGAAACATTCACGTTCTACCAACCAATGACTTAATATAATTAACCACTGGAAAGGAGCCAGCTTGGACAACTAATAAAAAGAACTCTGGGTATGTTTTCTCTACAGAAAGTGCATGGCTATGAAACACAGAGAGATATAAAAGATCTTGCACAGAAAAAGCAAAAACTGAAGTTCTCCCTGACATGTTGCTTGGACGCAGGAAACCTAAGCAGTATCCTAACTGAACATAAAAGCTAGCTGCGGAGAAAGCACTCCGTGATTTCAGAAAGTAAGGGTTTGAGAACAGGGACTGACATCTCAAGAGACTCTTGCTTCGTCTGAATGAGCCTCGTTTACCTTCTCTGTAGTTATTAGAAGCTTCTTGTTTGCAGATATCTCTGCTCATGTATTTCACGGTCCTTAAAGGAATTTTATAATCAGACCCCCTAGAAGATGATACAACAGCCTTGAAGCAAAGTTTGTTTCTTCATCAGTGCTGCAAATGAATGTTGCAGAGCAGCAGCAGCAGCGACCGGTCCTTCAGGAAAGATCCGGAGCACAGTTCTGCTCATAACCTGCCACAGCACGATGTGCCATGCCCAAAAGGGAGCAGCTTGGGTGGGCAGAGGGTTGTCTGGGGCTCAGCCACTAGAAGGCGGCAAGTCGCTCTCCTTACCTCGCTCAGAAGCCAAGGGTGGTCCTGGATGAGTCGCGCCCAGTCCGTCTCTGGGGTGACTCGGGCATACTTGAAACGGTTCTGGATGGCAGAGGATGTGCAGATATACTTATACAAGAACTCCTTCCCCGTCTGCTCAGAGATGGCTTTGGCTGACATGGCTACCTAGACTGAATTGGGGTGGGGGGGTGGAAAAAAAAAAAGTAATCAGGAGCAGAGTCCAGTTCTCAGAAAACTCCCCATCACCTAGCTCAATGCAAAACCAAAGCAAATGCAGAGCTGGGGCTGTGTCTCCTCATTGTAACTAAGGCTATAAAACTCACCTGATAAGCAAGAACTATTCCATGTTGCTTAAACCCTCTACCCCACTCCACTG
Organism: Fulmarus glacialis; assembly: GCF_000690835.1. Lineage (NCBI taxonomy): Eukaryota > Metazoa > Chordata > Aves > Procellariiformes > Procellariidae > Fulmarus > Fulmarus glacialis. Next base: position 6,554 of record NW_009226418.1, on the reverse strand, counting down.
CCTTAACACTATTTTGGTCCAGCCTTGCGGGCAGGGAAAGGCGTAACCCTTGCAGCTTGTCCCAGCCACCACTGTGCCTTTACCAAACCTGCCAGCTCTGAGCATCCCCTGCCCTGTCTGGGGGAGCGCTCAGCTAAGGCAACTTGTCTCAAACGACACAGCACCCCCAGGTTTGTTGTTGTGAGGCCTATGTAACACACCTACCACTTCTTCTAGTTCAGTACCAGGGATTGACAAGGCAACAGGAGAGGAAAACCCTCCCTCCCACTTGTTTTCTTATGGCATGCCATGTTTGCAGTCTGAGCTTGGCTGCAGGCAAATTAGCAATCCCCCATACCTTTTTCTAAAGGGAAAAGAAAATGTTGCCAGTATTATCAAAACCAGAACACATTTACATAATATATTTTTTGTTTGTTTGTTTCGGAACCTAGATGTCTTGGAAGCAGCTTCACACCCTACAGAATAAGATGCTCAAGACAACAAAGAAGATTAAGGTAAGAGAGTTTGGGGTTTTTCTTGAGAAAAAATAATTAAAAAAATAATTCCTAATGTCACGCCTTTCCTTTCTTCCCTTTTAAAAAGTGTACTCTAAACTGACAAAAGTAAATGATTTCTGATCTCAAGGCTGTAACTCTTCTTTCTGATATGCAGCAACAAAGTCATAGGTGTCAGAGATGCATTTATTTTTAGCTGCAGTAAACATTTATTTAAAAGAATACTTCATCCTAGTGAACCTGTCTGCATGTGTCAAACATCAGAACTGAGTCTTGGGATCAGCCAGAGGTCAAAAGTGGTTTTGATTTTTCCAAGGGGTCAGACTGCTGACAGAGACGCTCGAGCAGTGGCTCATGCTGCATTCTGAGTGCCGGGAGGTCATGTCACTGTTCCCCGAGCACAGCCAGTGCAGCAGGAAACACAAGAGCACGCTTAGGATGGTTTCTGGGAGAGCTGCAAAGCAAAAAGGCACCAACACAGAAAAGAAGAGCTCAGATTCCATCTGAGCACCTGGACAGTGAAGTATTTGAATGGCTCAGTAAGACTGACCAACTGCCCATGCCATCACAACATAGATGCCCCACTTAAGACCCGCAGAGGGAAACAGTTTTACATTCCACAGTTCCTTCTTGTGCTACCCTGTGGGTAATAACCATTAATAATCAACTGGGTTATTCATCCTATAAGCAAGCACAGACTATGCCAGGGAATAATTAGCCATCATTAGCAATAAAGAACTTTTTCCCTAAAGCAGGAAGAAACAAATTTGGTGCCATCCCATCCCGTGCCCCTCCCCAAATAGACAAAGTGTTTATTCTGCAGAAAAGAGTAGTAGGAGGCAGGTTGCATTCCCTGTATGCCTCTAGAATACAGGTTGGACTAAGTAAGTGCTGTTATTGAAAGCTGTTAAATAGGCTTAAGAACTGGCAGTCAAATTTGCTTCTAACATCTTTTCAAACACAATTCAAGTGTTAAAATAGAAAAGAAGAAGCTACAGAAAGGCCAAAAGATGTCAAAAAACAGTGTTCTTGCTTTCAAAGAATTACTGATATGTAAAACTCCAACATGATTGCAGTGTGGCTTCCAATTTAATCCATTTCAAAACAGGATCAGGCAACGTTTCTGAAGCACCCTATCTTTCTTAGGCTTACTGCATAACCTTCTCAGGTAGGCTGCAATTCTGGCTGTAAGCTAAGCATGGACACTGAAGTTGGACAAACGCTCATCTCTTCCTGGTGTTAAACCACCACAGCTTTTTAGGAGGATAGGAATTTTGATTGGAAGGAAAGGGAGGTGAAGGGGGGCCGAGTGCGTAACAGTCTCAAGGGGATGGAATGGCCAGACACATTGTAAGGGAGCTGGCAGATGACCTGTGTGTTGAATGGCTTGCAGACATGGCTTCTTGTGCTTATTGAGCAACTGGGTATCTGCTGTACAAAACCCTATCTATCGCCAACCGCAATTCTCTGCCCATCTTTGCCCAAATGCAAAATGCCACAAAACCGTAGGAGTGTAAACTGTGTTGTAATCTGCATTAAAAATTCAAGGATTAGCAGAGTTGCTCTGACTGCTTGATCTTTATTAGCAAGGAAGCTGCAAGAGACAGAATGGTTTAATTACTAGAAACCAACTAGAGTTTGCTGCATCAGACTAAGAAGAATCTCTTTGATTTGCAGAAGGGGTTTGCATCTATCCTCTTCTAATCGTGGATCAGTATCATTCCAAGACAGCTTTTTTCTTAATTATGAGGCACTGTCTGTGCATCAGATAAGCATTGTCAAAAAGAATATGCCAGCTTGTCTGACCAAAAGCTTACAGCTTTATTATATGGTCACAGGCTAGACAGATGAAGACTTTCCAAAGCTATAGAAGTGACCGTATGTTGGGCTAGTAGTTGGCAGAGCTGTCAGAAAAAAAACCCACCAAAAAAAAAAATCCCCCAATCTTATTCTCCAAGCACGCACAGACATACTCAATTCTAAATACACAAACACCACTCTGCTACCTTGCCTTCACAGCTGCGCACACACACATGCTACAATAAGTCATCTGTACTGTAGTGCTGAAAACTTTCCATTACGGTTTTTGCTTTAAAGCAGTGCTATTTCTGAGAGCAAATCCTGCTCCCCAGTTATCTGCAGCTATTTATTTTGCCTGGTAGGAAGCTGGAATACCCTTGCTTTCAAAGCCCTTAGAAATCCATCAACTGCCTAGTCTACAATACGCTAAAGGCCCATCCCAGGGAAAAAGCGTCACATTCCACTGCAGTAGAAGCAGCTGGATAAAAGAAAGTGGCAAACGTATTTCTTAATCTAAAAAAACCCTAAGTATTTTTCACTTCTCCAGGGTGACACAGAGCCCCTGAACAATATTGCAGATCTTCAATCCACATTTACAAATTAGAACAATCAAGCTGATGCTAGTTATGCCGGTGACCAAGATGTAATTGTCTGCAATTGCAGGAAACTGGACCCAGGACATCCCTCAGGTCTTATTAAAGAACAGTCCTGTAAAAAAAGTCAGTGGGAACAACAGTGATGTACATGGGATTGCTTAAGCCTGAGGGACACAGAATGCAGGGGCATTCACGGCACTGTGAAGTCGCCCATCTCTCAGAAACTTTACTGGCCTTCTTTATGCCACTACATTATGCTGCTCCCCTAGTTCCTCTTCCAGTTTAATCACCTCATTTTTGCAATAACACTACTGGGGTAAAGAGAGAAAACCTAGAGGATTATTACAACAGCAGCAGATGAAAAATAACAAA
>NW_009226418.1:0-3268 GCF_000690835.1 Fulmarus glacialis | reverse complement strand
GAATGAGGCTGTTCTGCCCTTATCTGCCCATGGTTCACCGAGACATTTCCTAATCATTAGCAAGTCTTTAATCATGCCCCTCACTCAGTTTTTCCGCTGCTCCAACCCTGCCTTTTTCATGGGATTGACAGCACAAAACAATTGCTTCAGTCTGCTGAACTGCTAAGCTAAAAGATCAGCAGGAAAAAAAAAAATCCATAGGGCATCAGCAATTCCTAGCTGTATGTCCCTCATCAATCAGAGAGACATAATCAGAGCAGACTCCATTAACTGGTTGCATCTGTTCTGCAAACACTGAGCAGGAGCACGGACTGCAGGTCACCACAGAACCAGAGGAGCAGAATCTTTGCAGTTTCCCAAGAATGAGGCAGGTTAGGACTCTCATCTGTCATGGATAATCTTATTTTCAGTCATGCCTAGCACCTGCAGTACCAACAAATGCAGATGAGAGTAATGGATGCACCTCTGAAGAAAAACAGAGGGGGTGCAGAGAAAAGAAATAATCCCTTTCTCTGTATCAAATACAAGCTATAGGATTACGTTCTCTTCTACTGATTCACTCCCAGACGCTGCTCTGTTCATGATTCATTAGGTAAGACTGAACTGCAATTTTCTCACGACTTTAGGCCCCAAATCTTGCAACCACCACACACAATGGTAGACTCATGTCAGAAGCACAAAATGCCTTTTCCAGTCTGCTCTTAATGCATATCCTCTGCTGCACAAGATTTAGGATAGGGGCAGATAGAATTAACGGTTTCTAACCTATAATGCCTCTCTGGCTGCCTGCGATGATTTGCTGGTCATTCTGTGAGTTCCGTACTGCACCTGCACCATCACAACCCTTCAGATCCAGTGTCTTGCCTTTTCCTTTGAAGGATGTATGATGGAAACACATTTGGTTCCTGGCCCAACTTGCAGAGTGAAGGACAATCTACTGCCACTTTAAAGCACTTTCCACAGTACGTGCCATGAACTTTTCAGTTAAAATGCAACAGATCATACGATCACAGAATAGGTTAGAAGGGGCCTCGGGAGGCCATCTAGTCCAACCTCAAGCTCAAAGCAGAGTCAGCTCTGGAGTCAGCCCAGGTTACAAGGACCATTCTTGCGTCTGAAGCATGCTGTCCTTTACTTCTTAAGCAGAGGCAAAGAGCTCTGTTGAACAGATGTCACACACCTAGTCTTGGTTTGACAGGTGAGTTACTGGTGTAAGAGTAAGTTATTTCTGGAAGTGTCACCGATTTCCATGAATGATTTGTGTTCATTTACTGAGGCTCTAAAACAAACAGCTTCCCTGCAACACATCAGAGACCTTTATATCATCACCCATACCCACTGATTTACAAAGTGCCGGTTTTCAGCTTTCACTAGCAAGTCCAGAGCAAGTAAGAGAAACGGATTGCATCGCGTTTTCGAGGGCTCAGGAGCACTTAATCCCTAAAAATACTACCCATCAAACATGCAAAAAAAGTTATGCTTGGGGAAAGTTTCTTGAGTGTATTGACAAGAGAAAAAACAGCGTGATAGTGGCAAGCTAGACAAGGACTAAAAAGCTGGATGTTGTGTTTGCTGTGACACAACTGATGCATCTGCCCCAATACACTAGTGACTAGCTGAAGGGAAAACGCAATACAGTCCAAAGAAAAAAAGATGGGGAAACAAGAAGAGGCATTCTTGACAACAGAACCCATGTAAAGTCTCCTTGATTCCCAAAGAGATCAGATGACATGGCACTACTCAGCACAATATGGCCTATTCTGCAAGGGGAGGGAAAAAAAAAAATTAAAGACATTGATTTGGTTTATTTTTCTTTAAACCCTTTCCGGTCTCAGAGGTGTAACTCTATGAGCTTCACCAGTTTGTGTTCATACAGAATATGGCGCTCATGCATGGAACTTTCTTAGATCCAGATCAGGACCATTCTCCACTCCAGTCATACCCACACGATGCTTTTGTTAGAAGAAAAGGACTCCCTCTCCAGTAAAGGTTTCATGCCCTCTCTCCCAAGAATTATGTCAATAAAACCACACTCTAGAGCAACCTTTCTCCCCCATCCCAGGTCATTTATTAACACAGTTCAAGATCAGCCAGTATTTTCAGCCCACAGCAGCATGAAAAGTTACGTCAACTTCCACCTGGCAAACACGCGTGCTTTCATCAGAGGACAGAGAGAGGGCTCAAGGGAAGAGGCCCTGCAGCAGTTGGCCAACTTCACGGGTCAAGATACCTCAACGCTGTGCATTATGAAATGCCTGGCACCGCTCTGGTGTGATGCAAGCAGGTGCACTCACTAAGGCAGCGAGCACTCTGAATGCCCAGCTCTGGGGAAGGTTTCCTGCAGATGTGGAAACTTTGAGAACGAAACAGCAGCCAGGGAGGGGAACAGACTACAAAGCGAGTTAAGTCTGGCTAACAGAGAGCAGCAGAGAGGCTCCAAATGCCCTGGTAAGCATCCAGTGCGAGAAGTGGGGTATTTGGAATCCTGTCTTTAAAGACCATCTTATTCTGCAGCCTTGGGGAAAGTCCTTAACAAGTTTATTCCTTAAATCCTTCCCCATGTCACTTGCCAGTGTGTACCCTGGCCTGCATGGCTGGGCAGGATTCCCAGCTGTGGCTGTCCTTAGTATCAGGTCCCTCTGCAAGCAGAGCTGCTAACGGTAGGAAGAGCACTGCTAGCTGGAGGATGGAGGGCATGATTTCTGCACGTTCACACAGAAATCTCGTATGCAAAAAACTCTACAGGGCTCGAGTAACAGCGTTAGACAGTAGAGCTGATATTCTGGGCTCCAAACCCAGTTAAGGAAAGAAAACAAATACAGATATCTAAAACCAATATATTCAGGACGCACGTAAGTTTTCAGTCTTTAGATACTATGGCAGACAACAAATGTAGTTTAACAGAAAAAAAAGAGAAGTCTGTACAAAAGAAAGAGAATTTCCAAAGCAGCAAGACAAACAGCAGCTGCTTGGGGGTAGCAAGCAAAAGAGCCAGAAAACAGCAGTTTCGCAGCTCCTGGAACTGTCAGGTCCGGTGGCAGGCGGCGAGAGACACACAGGCCCCCCGCCCCCCCGCCGGTACAAGAGCAAGAATGGAAAGAGATCCCGAAACGGGGGCTGCTGCCTCCACGGCTACCACAAAGGGGTCTTCGTTCTGGAAAAGGGGTACGCATGCTGTTGGCAAAGGGCTTCTTGGATGAGGGATGAAGGGAGCGAACACGGGAGGCCGAAGCCTGGGTCTGCCGGCACAGACAAGAGCCCTTTCTCC
>NW_009226417.1:0-473 GCF_000690835.1 Fulmarus glacialis | reverse complement strand
TTATAATGGGGGCATCCTGTACCACCTTTTTACATGAGCATGTATTTTTCAGCATACTTCCCCATTAGCAACCTTCCATAGTAGTGCCCGCATAGCGTTGTCTTCTCTCTGTGTGATGAAGAGTAATGAGGTATGTAAGGCTACTGGCTTAGTGGGAAGAGATGGTCAGAGCAGATTTCAAATGGTCCCATAAATGATACGCTCTTGCAGAATGCTTACACTTCAAGTAGCTCATAATGGCATCTCATAAAAGGTCCTTTTTGTCTGCACAACTGGTTCTGTAGAGCAACGTAACTGGAGAAGCATCTTTGAACCCTAGAGTTTGCATGAAGTGAAATCCTTATTCCACTGAGGTTAATGGGAGTTTTGCCACTGACTTCAGTGAGAGTTGGGGTTTGTCTCCTTATCTCACCAGAGGAACACAGAACATCTACCCAAGTCACGGGTGCTGTGCAAATGGGAGATAATTAATA
>NW_009226416.1:38772-67412 GCF_000690835.1 Fulmarus glacialis | reverse complement strand
CCCCGGGCCCCCCTCCTCCTCCCGCGGTACGGGGGCCACAGCCCCGCGCCCGGGGGAGCAACAACGACAACAATTACTGTCATCGCACTCCATCCCTTCTCGCAGGGGAGGCTTCGCTCTCTCTATGAGCGGCTCATAATTACATATTTTAAAGGCTTTCCTCCTTCCCACTAAGTCCTCAGCACCCTCTCTCCCCCCTCCTCCTCCCCACTGAAATAATCTATTGGGTCATCGAAAAAAAAGAGAGGGGGAAGGATGTGATAAATATCGAGATTCGCTGAGGCCTTAGTCGCTGCTCCTCATCAGGTCACACAGACACACACCCCTCCTGATGAGTCCCCCACCCCTAGCAGATATCTCGGAAGGATTGTTCACTGACCTTTGCAGTAATATTGTTAGAGGATGAAATCGGTCAATCAAAAAAAAAAAAAAAAAAAAGAAGACAGCCTTTTGTCCGGCATATGACACACGACTTGAAATTAATTATAAAACAGGCATCGCAAGTGCACACAGGGGAACAGGGGGCATTCTTAAGATTTCAATGCTTCTGGGGATAGCAGGAGGCAAGGTTTCTCAGCAGATGCAGTCTAACACACGGTGGTCTCTTCCTAAAATCAGATGGTGACAGAAGGCAAAAAATGAAGAAGTGGAAATGGGCAAGTACATCACGCTGGCTGGTGGGAGAGGGGCGGAAGGGTGCCTTCACCCTAGAACTACTGGTACGTAGAAAAAGTTGATCAAATTATGATCGTCGCTGGGGTTTTTCTTGTTCAGTAATGCATATCTTTACTATGACCTAATGATATGTGTGCTATTGAACTTCACAAAATGCATTCATGCTTCCCTTGGCAGGTCTAGGTGTAAGAGTTGATGACTAACAAAAGTAATATAGATTAGAATCAATTCCCCTTATCTGGTGACAAAAAATAACATCGTGTCAGCACTGTGTACATCCTATCGTCAAATGACACAATATAATTTGATTAGTTGAATAAATAATCAGGTATGTCCAGACATATAGGTCACCTACTTGCAAATTAGATTACCCTGCTTGGGTACAGGCAGCACCTGATTAGGAAACAGCTTCTCTCTGTGTCACTCTAGCTTCCCTTTAGAAAGAACGTCTGGTATTTTCAAATGCAAGCATTTTTGAAAATGCTGATGTATTTTGCAAATCCTATGTGCGTTTTCACGCTTGGATGTAACATCTATGCAGTCTGTGCTAGAGATGCCACCTTTACTACCAAAGCTAGCTGAGTTGTCCCTATTTCTCTGAGTATTTGCAAGTTTTAAATGATAGCCCATGTGCTGTGATCTGAAATAAGGATAGCTGAAATACAATCTTTCTGAAAACTAAACAGCATACATTTCCATAAATGATTTTAGCTAAACCACTCTGACTGCACACCCATATAAATAACAGGAATGTGAGAAAGAATAAAGTGTTAGATAAGGGAGCATGGAAACATTTAAATTCTGAAGTCCACACTGAGGAAGATCGTCAAATCTCAAGATAAGCGTGTTGGCCTGTCAATGTAAACCATTATGTCACATGCTGCAGAAACAGCAGAACGCTCTAAGTATGTGCTAAGGCTCTTGAAGGTTGGGGTTTCTGCTGAGTTTGAATCTTTTTGAAAGACACTATTGGCCAGAGGCATCTGCGAAAAACTTTCTTGGCATTTTTACTTTTTCCATAACTTGTGAATTTTCACAAATTAAGTATGCAACATGCTGGAATACGTTTTGCTATGAGACGATATGCGTTAGTTCATATAGCGTAGCCTATGTGTAGAGATGTGTAGAGAAACAGGAGAAAGAACAGAAAGCACAACCTATAATGAATACTTGGTAAAGAAGCGCTATTAAAGGGAAGAAAAACAGCAGTTTGGGAAAATAGGTAGGAGACTCTGAGCCACTTGAGTAGTAAGAGAGTAGTGGTAAGGGCAAAAAGGTGAAACAGAGATGATGGGAAGGGAGATTACATGGACAGAGAGAGAAGAGGCAGTGTGTGACTGTGGGGAGAAAAGAAGTGTTCTGGAAATGTTAGCAATGAGTTCGCAGAAGTTTGCAAATGAAAAATTACAGCCTTTCTTTTACATAAAGAGTTATTGAAGGTAGGATTCTTAAAAAAGCTTTAGACTCAAAGTAACAGAACAAGATTCTGGAGGATTTAGGTATATCAAACCTGTGGATCCTATTTAAAACTTTTCTTTGTCGAATGTAGAATGAAACATCAGTTTGTTTGAAAAGTTTCTAGGCATAAACTGGCACAAAGGCCAATACCTGAAAGGGCAGTGTTGCTCTCTTTGGACATGCCATTAATAAAATGAAAGCAAAAAAAAAAAAAAGAAAAAGAATTCTACCCTGACACTTTCCTTTGCTTTCTAAGACCTCCAGCAGCTGACAGGGAGTCATATTATTGTATATGTTTTGTATATACATATGCAAGGCACACCTTTTAGTTTGAACAGCTCATGATGTGGCCATACAATAGCACACCTTTTGAAGTATGTGCATTTGATTCCTTTGCTAAAGTCACCTGACAGCACTTTCATTCAAGATAAACCAAAATGGCGGTGGTAGTATTGACTTTCTGAATTTTTTTCACCACTGAAAGGTATAAAAAGGTGGTAATGGTGATGGGGGAGGGACTCAGATAAAATTTATGAAGTATCACCTTTGGGTTGCAAACATTTACTTAAAGTGCAATAATGCTCCCAGATCGTGATTTTGGCCATTATAGCAAAATCTCTGCCATTACTGTGATCAAAATCAATTGATCAGTCAATCACCCTGCCTCCCTCTGTCTGCTAACAGGAACGGTACTGCAGAATCTGTTCTCGTCCCCTTTGTAAGAATAAAGGAAGAGTTTTACTTCCCAGCTTGGAATCTGTTTCCTGAATGCACCAGCTTTTGTGTGCGTGCGCACGTGTATGTGTATATATGTATACTCAATAGTTGTATATAGAGCTGTACAGCTATCCATATAGATCTGAAAACTATACTCGCACACCTCTATTCTCTCTCTCATGCACACAGGGCTTGATTTCAAAGTAACATTCAGCCATGCACACCTCTTTGCAAAAATGGTTATCTTAAGAATCTAAGCAGTCGGTTGCAACATCTATCCATGACAGTAGCTATGCTGTGTTTTCCTCTGTCAGGTGCAGAGGAATATCTGTGGCTGAAAGAGCCACTTTCCCCACAGTGGGAGATTTCTGGCTCAAGTATATTTATTTTTGTGTGCTCTCAAAGAAAATAAATGCATCTATACCATGTGTCACAAGCACAATTTCCAAATGCAGAATGTGACTCTCAGAGACATTATTAAATTCATGAAAACTATGAATTCAATCCATTAAGTACGTTTCTGATAAATTTGCAAATACTTAATGTATTATATTCACAGTTAGGCTAGAGAGGAACAGAGACATACACAAACACAGGAGAGGTGAACTGGAAGGTTGTAGACCAACCACTGATTGCTTATGGTTACAAAAAAATTTCCATGATGGGCGGGTAATTTTATAGTCAACGTCAGCTGACATTCCTCTAAAGCACCTGGTACAGGCCAATGCCACAGACTGATAACAAATAAGCCAGACAACTATCCTGTGCCAGCATGACAATTTGTATGTCCTTCTGTTCTCTGGGCAAGTGTGGGTTACATCTGTATATCTCTGGTGCTTCCTCTCGTCTCCTTCCCTCTCTCGGCTTCCATGAGAGAGTCGTATCAACAATAGTTTCACTTAATAGATCAGCCCCATATAACCCAGTGCAAGTTACTCTCTTTGAAATAACCTTCATTTTATTTAATCGTGGAGGAGACTAGAAGAGGGAGAGGGAAGCTGCACAGGAGAAGGAGGGACTGCTGTGATGACAGTGCTGTCCTGCAAGTCTGTCTTTCTGTGTGTCAAATCCTGCCTGCAACATGAGGCTGGTTGCTGAGCTTCACTGTTTCCCAGAGCACAGAACGGGGCTAACACTCTCCTACCTTGCAGGTACTGGACATTAATTCATGCTGCAAGGTGGACATTGCCTGAGCGTGGACAGTACCATGCTGTGAACCCAGGCACTCCTGCCAGGAAAGGGAGAGCTTGGCTGCTCCATTCTCCCCTGCACTGAGCACTAGCAGCAGTCCTCTTAGTTTGTCACCAAAGAGCTGATTTATGCAAAGGGTTTGCTTCTGAGGAAAAAAAACCCTCTTGTAAGCCTTGCTGCCAGATATTGACATGTACGCAAGTTAGGTAGCCTTGTTGCCTTATTTTCATGTAGTTGAGATCCATATAATTTATCTTAATGGTCAAAAATAGGATAGGCGAGGTGGTGCCACATACGTGTTCTGCATTGCCTGTTTCATTAGTTTGGACCCTGCTGTTTTCTGAGAAAGATTTTGTATTTGACACATCATGCTAATATCAGTCATTAGGCACAAGCACATGTGATTGGTGCTCTATAAATACCTATGCACAAGCGGTTTGCAATTGTTGCTGTAAAAATACCTACCAGAGATAGCTCTGCAGTGGCCGGGAAATAAAGGAATCAGATTGTCCTACAAGAAACACATAGAAGTAGGTAGTGAGAGAACACTGTACTAGGCTCCTTTGCGGATGCAATGACATGGGTTTCAGGGAAAGGTGGCCTCACCTCCAGGACCCAGAGATCCTGCAGGTGCCGCTACTAGTGTCAAAGACTCCTGCAGCTTTCCCTGGCTTCCAGGTAATGCAGCACCAATGGACACGCACAGTCTGGTTTCTCCGCTGGCTTCTCCTGCCTAGGGGGGACCAGACCAGGAAAGAGAGTCTGCTGGAAAGTTTGGTGTTAGATGGCTGAAATAACTACTCAGAGGACTCCTGCCATGGCTGATCACTGAAGTATGGAGTCTGCCCATCCTTAGCCTCATCACTGAAGTTCCGCTGTCACTGATAGTTTGTCCCATAGCCTCTAGTGTCTTTCCAAAGTATCTTCAAACCCACATGAAAAGCCTTTAGACACAGACTGGCTGGCCTGTCTAGGGGAATGATTAGAAACCAGGTTCAGATTGTCTTCATGGTGGGATTTTCCGGTTTTGCATTGAGCACGCAAGCTGAAACCACTCACATTGTCAGCTCTTCCTGTAATTCAAGGGAGAGATACATTCTTCACATTAACGCAGGAACCATGGATCATACATACCTCCAGGGGAACGGACGTAAGAACAAAAAACAGTGAGAAAAAAGTTTTGACTTTGTTGATACAGTTTTGCTGAGAAAACTTTCAGTCCAGGCTAGGTGAAGACAGGAGCTCAGACTTGGGCTGGCTGGATAGTGAAGACAAGCTCTGAACTGCTCCTACACAAACTGGACCTTCAGCACTGGTGGTGTGTTAGTCCAGCCAGCAAACTGTTCCTGGGCTGGCTACTCAGGCTGTTGGGAAAGCTGTCTTGAATTCAGTTGCCAAATGTGAAATTTGGTCCTTAGAGAGGTGTTGGAGGTTAAGAAGTCCAGGCATTTCATATGTATGAAGAACAGCAACATCTTAAACATTACTAAGGAAAGGGAACAGTAGGTTGCACAAAAAGTGACGACCATGGTAAGGAGAAACATACCAACGCCCACCCTAATTTGCCACAGTGTTTGCACAGGGCCAAATGTATTCCTGCTTGCAGAAGTCGGTAGTCTGACACCCCTAATTATTTGGACCTGCTGATTTCAATGGGAATTGCATCCTGATATAACATAGAATCAAATTTGGCTGTTACATCAGATTGGTGTAAGTTACAGTCATTTTGAACATCTGTTGAATCACAGTTAAGTATGATTATGTACTTCACCCCCTATAGTCATTTCCTTACCTAATTATATCTAACCACTTTGTATGCCACTATCGAATTTGCCCAGGTATATTTCTGAGTCAGTACTCCTATAGCTCTGCAAATGCTATGATGTTGAGACAAGGAAGTACTTTTTTAAATTAAGAGCAATTTACAATATGTTACGCTTTCAACATTCAATTAAATAATAAAGATATGAGAATAAAATCCTTTTGCAACTCCAGGGAGCCACTGATGGAATAATCTGCAAATAAGATTAAAAGATTTCAGTACAACTAAGATTACCTTTCATGACCTTAAATGTCATCCACATCAGATTTAATTCCAAATACTGAATTCTTCCTTTTTCATTAGTTTCCAAGAGAGAGATCATAATACTTTATCATGATGTAGAATATGGGTATTAGTATGTGAATAATGCTTTATTTTCTAGAAATACATACTGCTCGATTTATGTTTCCATTTCAACAGTAAAACCTTTGCTGTATAATGTATGTAAAGCTCCCACCTGCAAACATGATTATTCTGCGCTGTTGACATCACATTATTATGCAATCAATACTTTGTCATGACTTGCATATTTTTTAGTTCCTCTGGAAATTTGCTACTTTATAATTCTGACTGAATAAAGAAATCTTTCCGACTATCCTAGTGCATTTTTGATTAGTAATTAGACATTTACACATGAAGAGCAAATCGGATGAAAGAACTATCCCCCCCCCTCCCAAAAATCACCAAGATGATTTAACCTAAGTGAGACTTCAATCGTGCATGAGAAAGTCTGAGGGGGGGAAGGAGGAGGAAGAATTACTTTTTCATTTGGTAGTAAAGCAACCATTTAATATGAATTAATTTCGTAGACATAATTTTGGGATATGCATTGCTGAGCATATTATCTGCAGCAATTTAACAAAGCCTCCTAGAGTATTATTTGAGTTCGGGCTGAAAAGCTGATACCCGAGTTTCTAGGTGGACCACCTGACAAATTGTATTAGAAGATAACCATGAACCATAAGAAGGTTTAATCAGATTTTTTTCAAGAAAAGATTCAGAAATCCATTAGAGTCACTAGCAAAACTGATTGCCTTGAGTGGGGTATAGGTTTGTACTCTTTCGCATTCTACAAAAATACATAATCTTAGTCCAGCATTATATATTTCCTGCTTGGTTAAGGAAGATTTCAGCTGGCAGCATCAAGCCACCCAGCTGAAAAAGCAGCAAGTTTCAGAACTCCCCTGCAAGGTATCAGTTACAGAAACCTCCATTTCTAGTAGAAGGGTAGTAAGGCAAAGACATGAAAGGACTTCAGACCTGCCTGTTTAGAAGTTGGGCAGTATGAGAACCAAGGCTGCCTGGTGTGACTAGAAATCCTGTCCTGCCCTTGGGAGCCTAGGACGCCTGGATTTCTGAGGGAATCTTTCCTGACAGGTTACTCTCCATCAGAACCACACCTGTGGTTTAATTAGGATGTATCAAATCAGATATATTTTCACAAAAATGATTTTGCTTTGAAAAATGGGTGTTTTCTGGTAAGGCTCGGTGCTGTCACAGCATTCTTTACCAGTGTTGGTGACTTCAGTTCTTGTACGCCTGTTACAAGGAGCTGTGATACTACCTGCTTTGTATTCAGATGCCATAGCTTTCATCCATTCCAAGCATCTAGAAAGCTGCTTGCCTATGTTGGATGACAAATACAGACACAACATTTCTGCCTGATGCGGTTTATGCATCAGCCAGATGCAGAAGAGTTCCAAAATGCACTAACTGGCATGAACTTAAACAGACAAGGCAGTAATGAAGTCCCAGTTAGGACTTGAGCTTTCTAGCTGTCTTCTGCAGGTGTTCTCTAATGCCAGCACCTATGTTTATGTACTACAGCTTTACCGATACTTTCTTTGATGGATCATAACAATCCCAGTGACACTGTGATGCTCCTAAATCTCATCATCTAGTATTCAAGCAAGAACCAATTAGAAGTAGACTGACCTGGTTTGTTTAAAATAGAATATTTGCTTCTAAATCTGCGTTCACGGACAGATCCTCAGCTGGTGAGAATCTATGAATGATACGTGTTTGCAAACATTATTTGACCACTTACTGAACTGAACTTCATGACAACTCTATGAAATACTTCAGCATTATTTTCCCCATTGCATTTCAGATGAGACTGAGGCCAGATGTTAAGACCATTTTTTTCCAGTGAGAATTGGTGAGCACAATCCTTGGGACATGCTTTCAGAGGTGCCGATGATGCAGAGCCCTTCCTTGTACTGAGGCAGACAACATTGAAGTTGGTTCTCCTGAAGTTCAGCCTGAATTGTCACCAAAAGACCACTCTCTTGACACTAACCTGTTCCGTTTTACTCTACCCTAGAGGACCATCCAGAGGTGAAAGTCAGATAAGGATGTTTGGCACCGTCTACTAACTATGCTGTTACAACAGCCGTTTAAGTAACTTTGTGCTCTCTGAATTTGCTTTCACATGCAATTCCAGATATTCTCAATAACTTGTAAATCCTCGTGTTTTGAAGCCTCCCTTTGTCTTGCTCTGTTTGGTATGTGGTACTCACCCCAGCAGACGAAGTTATACAGGAAGTATGATCAGAATGGAGGAACAAGACGTATTCTATGGAGGACACCCAGCTGTGAAAATTTCAAAATTTTTTCATCAGAACCTTCTTGTGTTGATTTCTTTCTCTTTTCCTTGAGTATACGTAGAGCAGAAATACGCGACTGGTTTTCAGTGACACCCTGTTCAGGCTGTGATATATGAAATTTTTAAAAAGTTAAGAGCAGTTCACTTGTAAGAGCATGCGATCAGAACTCTTACACATGTTAGTACAGAAGGTCAGCATAAGACTTCATGGCAATTGGAGAGAGAAAAATTTGGTTCTTTATAGGACCCAGCTACAGCCACCATGACTGAAATACAAGTCCTATGTGAAGAATATGCATCAATTTCCTTAATGAGGACAGTAACGATGCACCATAGCATGGAACCAAACGCAAATGAGCAAAGTTGCAAAGCATACAAAATTTCTTTCACAGGAAATTTCAGGATTTCAAGATTTATTTTGCTTCTGAAGCAGAAAATAATCAAATCACTTTAAGTGACATTTTCAAAACAATTCCATTTTAAGCCCCAGTCTTTAATCTCAATTTAAAATATAACACAATCTGAAGGACTAATTTCAAAATGAAAAATGGAGTCACTGTTCTGAAAAGGTTAATGCAGGGTATTTTAACCTAACTGAAGGAGTTGTAATTGTTTTTCAGATTTTGTTGAAGTTGACACTTTCATAGAAGAGCTTTGTTTTCAATCAAACAGCAGTTTTCCATTGAAAAAACATTTGGTTGGAAAAGTTCCACTCAAGCTAGCTGAAGCATGGGAGGTTTGTAGATAAGGAGAATATAATTAGCTACAATAGAAATTTTGTCAGAAGGCTGAGGCTAAGAGCTCTCCCACACCGGATAAATACCACTGCACTCCTGAAAAGAGGGCAAGCGACTGGGGCTGTTATTTTGCTTTTCTTCCAAAAGGTTGCTGCTACCGTACTACATCAGTGTCCTCCCTGCCTAATCACACTGGTTCGACACGGATACAGTGGGCATGAGGAAAGGCGACTGCTTACCGGGGACCTGTTTTTGGGAGAGGATTTGATCACATGCTCTGCTTTCGGTGCGTTAGCAGTTATGCTGAGGTCCATGGGACGGCTCTCACCGCAGGAGCTGGGAGACAGCAGCAGCACTGCTGAACTGCCCGCGTTCTGCTCTCTTGGACATCTCCTTGCTAAGATGTGATCTCACAAGTTCACGTTCAGGATGGTGGGATTACAAAGCATTGATTTCTGCAGTAACAGGCTTTCTTTTTCTGCTGACAAACAAAAGACAAAATTAAAAACATATCTGCTAGAAATATTACACAAATGTAAATGAAAAAACATTTACCCCCAGTTTTGAAGAGATTATTATACAGGCTTTTCATTCTCTTTTTAATAGGTGACAGGAAGTGTTGATATGCAGCTCTGCAGTATATTTTGCTAAGGCAGGAATCACTGCCTTAAGGCAAACTTCTTAATCTTGTTGATTTTACAAGGGCACACACTCATTCCTGGAATGTGAGAAGATCTTCCTGCACAATAAAGTAATACATGCCAAGAAGCACCAGAAAGGAGCTGGGGTAGAAGGCAAATAATTTCCTCTACTAAGAGAAGCAGCATAGTGGAGACTAATTGGCCCGAATATTACTGCTTGATTTCTCACTCAAACTGATTTAGCTAACAAGAGTCAAAGCTGATTTTCATAT
This sequence comes from Fulmarus glacialis, assembly GCF_000690835.1. Taxonomy (NCBI): domain Eukaryota; kingdom Metazoa; phylum Chordata; class Aves; order Procellariiformes; family Procellariidae; genus Fulmarus; species Fulmarus glacialis. The sequence continues at coordinate 57,294 of NW_009226416.1, read as the reverse complement.
TGAAAGGGTAAGATGACTTTTTATTAAAGCAAGTATGGCTCTACTTGTTTTATCATTTTTTCTACCAAAACGAAATCTTCACGCTGAAGATTACTGTATCCCAATTAGCATCACACTTTACAAGGAAAGCATCCAACCGTTGTGAGAAAATTGTGTTTCTGTATTAAACTAGCTGTCTGTGGAGGCCTGGTGTTCATTTTGCTTTGTTTTTAGTGCTGGCATAAAATGGGTGCCAAAAGTTTACATAGGCTCAAAACTCAGGCACAGTTAGTACAGAAAAAAATTCACCAGGGGCTATTAAACATGAGACCTTGTGGCCCAGGATGTTTTGAGCCACAGTGTTGGAAGATGTGTTAATATGTCAAGAAAGCGTAACAAAATGTTTGCCCAGCCCTCTTCCCTAAACATCCTTTCTCTCCAGAGAAGACTGAAATTACAGGGTTAAAGCTGCATCTTAAAAGTTAATAGACAAAATATGTTTTAGTGTGGCCACAAGAGGCAGTCCCTAGAAATCTGAAGGTTCCCAGCTTAGGCAGCCACTGACCTGTTGCTACATCTTTAGCAATGTGTTTTTATGCTGGTGAGGTGCGCATGTAAGCAACAATAGGTTGTTGCTCCTTGCCTGAAAAATAGCAGTTGATTGAATACTTGCCACAAGTATGTAGCAGTGCAAAGTAAAAAAAAAAAAACCCATAAGTTCCTGAAAACGAACTTTCCTAAAAATGAAATTCCTCACGAATCAAACCTGAGTGGGGCAGAGGAGCACTCTGTCTGAGCTGGGGCAGCAGTAAATTATTAAAACATGCTAACAGGACTGCAAGCAACCCATCACTCTCCTCAACTATGACATGGGAAAAATGTTATAGTGAAGCTGAATTAATTGGAGCCCATTTCTGGCACCCTTTCTCTGAGTGGCAGGACTTTGCATCTCATTCAATCGACTGAAACTGACGTACTCAAAGTGATGCTTCTCTGCAGCCTTGGTTTCCTTGGCTTCCTAGGATTAAAAATGCCCACAAATTAATACCCTAAATTAAAAATGCCCTTAAATATTCTAATTTTGCACTGTGTAAGGAGTGTTTCTAGGACTTCCAGGCTGGCCTTGCAGTCTCTCAGACAGAAGTGAGCTGATCTATTTTCATTTTACCTGGATGAATGCACACAAGTGGTACTTGTGGTCTGATCCCATATTCTCCTCGCTGCTCCTGTTTGCCTAACAAAAGAATCACACAGCTTCTCTCGTCCCCACTGATGCATTAGGTACAACATAAGGCTTCGGTGGAGTCCACATGCAAAAGAAATCCAATGAAATAGTCTTTCCTCCTTCCCTATGCAGAGTGATGACCGGAACCAATGGAAAATTAACTGCAGGTGGCTCAAAATCACTGACACTTTATTGCCTGCTGATTTCTCATTGGAGCACCTCAGTCTCCTTTCATTTACACACATTTCCTCTTTTCCAATGGAAGGGGCACTTAGGAGCAAATAACTTTTCTGTAAACTGGGCCATATGTCTGGTCCTCAAGGGGCCCACAGTTTCAGCCCTCATCTAGAAATTTCGAAATAAATCAGAGGGCGACAAACCCTACACTAGAAGTACTTTACTGCGTTTCCCTACAAATGGACTGACTACTTGAATTTGAAATCCTTTGCTCATATGGAAAGTGTCTGATCCAATATCTGACAGGAGAAATGTCTCTCCTATCCCAGTATCAAAAGACTTTCTTACTAGATCTTTTCCTGGAAAGCATGTCCAGCAGAGTGTCACCAGCCATCATTTTTCAGTCTAGCCAACAGTCGCCCTTTTCATTAACTTGGCTTTCAATAGATATTGTTTTAAGTGAATATGAAGCCCTCCTGTGATAGCAAAAAGTGCAGATGTAATAATGTACATTGCAATATATTTTCAACCCACCAGACCCATTTCCTCCTCTTTTGTTTCCTTTTATGACCCTGATGTCATTTGGAATAAACTTTAATTGGGTCATTTTGTCATCCGCTGAGCAGCCTCCATTAACAAACCTTTACAGCAGTAAGTGCTAGTAGCGGGATCTCTGTCACAGGCAGTTGCCACTTAGTGAAGTTTCACAAACATATCTTCATTATTTATGCATGCTGTGCTTTATTACCGACACCAGGTGTGAGCCAGGAACACTTCACTACACACAAGCAGCTAAAGAGGTCAGATGTCAGCGTTAAAGTAATAATGATAAAAAAACTGAACGAGATGTGTGTTCTCACGTCACTGTCAGTTGTCCTGTGCCTCGCAAGGCACTGCAGTCATGCTCGTGTTTTATAGCAATGTTTTAAATGACCGATTCATCATGACATTACTAGGAGAACACAAACATCCCCGGTTTCTGATGAACACAAAGGCAACATTTTGACCTTAAGGCTTGCCACGTTTTAACGTGAATACATACGGAAATACATATATTATGCACAAACAAAAGTATGTGTATTATCCGGTGAGTGAGCGAGGACATACTCTTAAGCAATTTGATTTTATGTCATTTCTGTTGTAAATGTATGCATAGCAGTGGAATTAGTTCTGGTTTACATTGCTGTGACGGTGATTAGCATCAGGTTCTCTGTGCATGTCTGCATATATATACAATGATGAAAAAATGTGACAAAAAAGTGTGTAAGCTGTAGAAAATACTACATACAGAATGACTGTATCAGTCCAGATTGATTCCCCTGAAACCAAAGAAATTATGACAGATTTAGATAAATGTATGTAAATGAATCATGACCATGAGTTCCACAGGTGTCATTCTGGTTTTATTAAAGTTGATGGGAAGAATATAAATGTATTCCTACAGACTTTGACAGGAGCAAGATCCAGACTCAGATTTGAAAACTTAGCCCAGCTAATATGTTAGAAATGCACATATGAGTTTTGAATTAGCTGTTATGTTTCTTCTGCATTATCACATTGTAGTTGTAATATATGAAAGAATTGCAAAATTTAATTAGGGAATGGTTCTTAGGTCATAGCAAAATTGGCACACTAAACACACAATAAATGTCTACTTTACTTTTAATTAAACAGCTTCCCCTTAAAGGTTTTTAATCACTAGTTTAGATAAGTGGGATTTGTAATGATTGTTAAGGAACTGTGGAGAGTGGCTGAAAACATGCACCTGCATGCAGTTAGAAGGGGGTATTATGGAAAATGTTATTGAGACTGTAGGAAAGCTTTCCTTTACGTTTAATGTGTTGTTAGAATGATGAATAATGTCATAATTCTCACTAAAATTGGAAAATCCTTTTACAGTAGCCTGTTAAAAGCCTTCTTGATGTTAAGCTTTAAAAAAATCTTCCATCATTAATGCAGTCCATACTTGGGAAAGTGTGCTTACCAAAAAGGTGTGCAATGTAAAATATTCCAAGTGACAATGAAGCTAATATTAAAGAAACGTAAAATGAAAGAAAACATGAACTTGAAAATTATATTTTAAACTTTCAAACTTTGGACTTTTCATACGTATTTTTTATTTTTTTTTCTTTTTCTTTAAAAGCCCTGGTTATACATGTAATCACATCTCCTTGTATTTAGTCTCTGGGTTACTGCTGAAGTAGCTTAATTACAACTGTTAGATCACATATTTATCTGGTAGTTCTGATGGTTTTTTGGCCACACATTTTATTTAGAGTGGTGAGATTTAAAAATCTTATGGGATACCAATTTCAAGAAAGCTTCAAGCATCTTGACTCATGCCTGTCCCTCTTGCACCACACCTCTTCTCATCCAGGTAGTCTTTTGTATGGTGTTTTTTCCATGGACGTATATCCTGCCATTTAAAGCAATATGAAATAATGTGGAAAGAACCTCTGACAGGAAGTTAGGAATGACATGTTTAAGATAAAGGCGTGCAGCCACTGAAACAGTGTCTGATGAAGATTTAGAGTGATGGCTGACCCACGTGAATTGTTTATCCATTCTGCCACACTATTGCAGCGAGCCAAGAGAGGTGTAATAATTTATTTGGAAAACCACAGTTTAGTACAGTGAGAAAAAGTAATCTACCACTGCTCTGACAGGCCAGGCAGATAGATATGAAAAAGAGAAACAGATCTATTCCTTGAGATGTAGGCAACAATTATGAATGAATAGACAGCCACCTTAATATATGAGTTGCCATCTCTCAGCTGCTTCAGCAGATGGCCTACTTTGTGTGCTCTGCTCCAAGTTATTCATTTGAAGGTTTGATATTTCTGAATATAATGCATCATGAGACTTTTTACAGATCAGTACATGTACATTAACTATCATCTCCTTGATTGTGGCAAGTCTGTTCTTCCGATGAGGACAGTTGCTTTTGCTGTAAAATATGTTAGGAGGTCTAAGCCGCCACAATAAGATGACATTATTTTGACTACCAGCATTTACTCCTGAATTTGTCGTTTCTCTGCTGTCTCCTTTCTCCTCCTCAGTTCCTGTATTTTCCATCAAGTGGTCCAGCAGCTTTCAAGTACCTGCCTCCACACCCTGGGTGCTGGTGCCATCCTGCAGCTGTCCAAGGCAGGCTGCAGCCAACGCAGCCTGAACACGCTGCCGCTGCTTCAGCGCTCTGCTGGCTGGATCTTTCTCATGTCCATTAAAAATGAGAAGTGGGCTGAAATGCCAATTAGATAATGTGTACATTTGGCAAACAGAGCTGTCTGCCAGTTTGCAGGCAGTCTGGGCAGTGTCACAATGAATCCGTCAAGAGGCATAGAGTCTCCCCATGGGATTCAAAATCCAGCTGTCACTCAAAGCTACAGTGTCTGGGATTTGGGTGTCAGGGTAGGTGGGGGAGGGGGTTGATTTCCCTATGGAAAGTGGGTGAAATGCCTTTCCTAGATTTCTGTGGCATCCAATCGGCATCCACCAGCACGGTACCTGAAGTTACTACATAAAGGAAAAGGTACAATGCATCTTCATGTGAAGCTTCCTAGAAGTGCTCCCACAAGATGCTAACACAAACTTTTGTAAACCAATAATGAGCTTGGGTTTTCTGACGACTTCAAACATATAGTTTTGAAAAACTGCAGCATATCGCAAATTACAAGGCTTTGTAATTTGCTCACGTGAGGTGTAAAGACTGTTGCACCGAGATAGAAGAGAATAGAGTGAAGGGCCCTCTTGGAAAGGACACATACATCAGTTCTCACCTCTTCTCTTGATTACTGAAAAACTAACTACTGAAATACCAAAGCACATGCTAACAAGTACATGACTTCATTAAAAAATGCAAATCTGTATGATGTCAAAGAAAAATTATTTTCAAACAAAACATCAACTGCTTTTTGCTATTTTTGCCTTCTGTTTTCATTAAAGTGTTTATACAAATTTGCAAAACTGTCTAGTAGATTCCTCAGAGGAGAAGGGGGGGAAGGTAATATTTAGCAAGTACTTGGAGCTGTTGCTGCAAGTCCTGAATAATTCTGTTCCTCTGTCTCAGAAAAGGAAAGGACTAAAACCATACTGATGAATCTTAATCTTATTAGAGATCCATGTCTCAGCTGATCTTGTAACACTACAGACTGACTGCTACGAGTGACACTAACTTGGGGATTAGGGCGTCAGAGGACCCAAGTGAGAAGCAACATCCAGAATATAGAAAGTAGATATTGGCCGGGGAAAACCTGGAATATTCAAATGTGATGGAGCATTTATCAGTCATTTTGTGCAATCAGCCAAAGCCTGATTGAAGATGACTCCATGTCCTGGTACTCTTGACAGCTGGAAGATGCACTAATGTCTTCTGCAAACACAGAAATGCTTTGTGGCTGACTTTTCATAACCTTGCAGCTTGTGGACTTATTTATACCCATGCAGAGTCCCCACATTGAAGTTTTTCACTCACTTAGACTTGGGATAACTTTTCATATTGAGTTTACACAGAAGCCAGTGAGGTAAAAAGAAGGAAGTGCACTGAGGGTGTTGATACAAAGCATCATTTTCGAATCAAGCTCACATAGCAATTCTCTGTCTTTAAAACCACATAGGTAAGATTGCCATTTCAGACAGGTGGGTGTTCTGGCACCATTCTCCTGGCAGGAAAGATGTGACATGCTGGAAGAGAAAACTAGTATTTGTTAAACATGAAAAAACCCACAAATGTTAAACACACAGTGCTTTAACATAGGTGTCAACATAGTAATTAAACCCATAATGTATGCTGCAAAAATCGTTTGTTTTTTTTTTTTTTCTCTTTTGAAATTCAGCATTCATTGAGGACTAGGATTTTCATTTCCTTCAGCAGGTTGTGTAAACAAGGAAAGATTGTGCTAGCAGATCTCTGAAGTATCAAGGGCCTGTTCTGCACACAAAGCTACAGAGTCAGCGGCAGAGCTCCGGCTAATACTCAAGATAAGACAGAGTGGTCCCTGGGTCTGTGGTGGGAAAGTGCCCTTATGACACTCAAGCCTGATGAGCTACATGAATTAATGCAAAATGGAGTTTCGAAAACGCAGGCTTAGGAAAACAAAGCAACCACTTTCTCTTTCCCAAAGTCTACTAGACGGTAATCTGAAAGTCTTTACATCTTAACTTCATAGTGGCCAAGGAAAGCATTTTCTTGCGGTGAAGAAAAGCAGAAATCTGTTCCTTGCAGTGCAGATGCTGGAGAAGAGTACTTGGAAGAATAGACAGTCAGAAAAGATGAGGCTTCAAAATAATTTTGGGAGGCAACACTCCTAGAGGGAGGTGGGGGAAGGGGCAGAGTAATTTTGAGCCTGTTGAAGCAGGCTCACTGGCACTGTGTGGTGTGGGAAGGGGGAAGGTCAGCATGGAGAGCTTGGGATGATAACTAGAGAATTACACCGAAAGGCACATGTTAGACAGGTTCTGTTGGCCTGAAACAGCTTGCTTTGAAGAACACTCACTTCTCAGAAGACTTGTAGCAATGTCATTGACACAGGCTCTACTTTCCACAGCTTCTTGCTAGAAATGAGCTAGAATATTGCATGATCCTAGACGGATCTGTTCCCTAGCAAGCTGTAGAGGAGTCACTTACCCTTGTTGTGCTGCTGCCTAACCCCAGATGCTTTCCTCTCTACATCTGTAAAGGTTATGGGACCTTTCAGTGTCTAACCCTCCTCCAGACATACTGCAGAGAGCACCCAGAATAAAAGAGGAGCATTGCAATGACTTACTTTCCCATTTACTCGCTAACATTGCTGCATCTTTTCTCCCATACAGGACTTTCCTGGCTCTCTCTTAACGTTTCTGCATGCTATTGTAAAGAAAAGAACCGCTTGTACTTATATAACGCAAAATTTAATACGAAAGCAAGCTCTCCTGAACCCATCCTACATGCAGGATTTTCACCCCCACCTTTCATGTGACATTTGTGTGCCACATAGGGGAACATTTTTGGATGATAAGCTTAGCTATCTCAGAGGCCTGTTAAACAATATGGAAATCCCTAGGGCTGTGTAAATGTAAACAATAACTGCAAACTCCTGCCTGGAGTTTTTTTTACCCGGCTACTTATCTCCATATTTTTAGCATCTCTATCAAGACTTGGAATGTGAAGGAAGATTGCCATATTGTTTGTTCCTGCATTAGTCACATCTGAACTAACCTGAAAAGGAGGGTTTTTTTTTTTTCCTAACAATTGCATGATCATGTGATAACTTTTAGGAAAAAAATTTGGAGTATTTGCCCCAGTGGATAAAGTTACTCCCATGTGTAACTGCTTGTTGGACCAGATCCCCAGCTTGCACTTCCTTAGAGGTGAAGAGCTGCAAACAGTCTCCTGTAATGCAGCAATGCATCTGTCTTCTCTGCAGAAGCTATTTAGCCAGCGATTAGTCCATAGTGCAGCGTAATCACTGTTATTATTTGGGGAGGGATGAGGGAAGAAATATAAATAGCAGTTTACTTTTGTGGTGTCAGTATTTTATCATACACTTAGTGCTTCACCTTATGCCCAATGGATGAAAACAGGCAAACAAACAAACCCAACAGTTCCCCACCAAGTTCACTGGGCTTTCGTTTCACATACGCAGTCTAGACCGTTTGCTTGTAGACTTGGTTAATGCAAGAAAAGATGTTACCTATTGCTCTGAACTCTGCAATTCCTAGGCAAAAACAAGTCCAATTCAGCGAAGCACTTTTTTAAGATACTCAGTCTTTCAAGAGATAACTTTAAAAGATAATAATCTTTTTAAAATCATCTTTATGTCTACGTATATGCCACAGTTAAATGCAACACTTGACACTGAACTAATGGAAAGAGATCTGAGTGCATGGGAGTGGGGGAGAATCTATCATTTTTATATTTAATTTGCACTTTTGATGGCACTTTCTGTATGATTAGTGGCACTATATCCTCTGACTATTCAGCTAAACAGTTTCCCTTGTTGTGTGCTCAGGATTAAACACTAAACATCACTGAGAGAGGAAAATTAATTCCTTAGGAATGGGGAGAAGGTGGTTGTAGAAACTCTGTCAGGAGATTCATGTTGAGACATAAAACCTGAAACAAATCTTAACTGTATAACTGTATTTTGAAATTCATGATATGGTAGGTTTAAGCCCTCCATTTTGCACTGCTTACACAACATTTTGGTGGTGGTCCGTGTAGTTCTTTGTGTTCCCTGGTTCTTACAACACTGAAGGTTTATTATCAACCTCCAGTATTAGTTTTTCTTTATAAAGTTCATCACGACAATTGACAGGAAACAAAGTGCATGTAAAACTGAACACCATACTTAAGTATTTTCCTGTAATGCTTTAAATCTTGTGTTTAAATGTTTTAAGGTTAATTGGTAAGCACATTTAAAAATTATTACACTAGTGAACAGCACAAGCAATTATTACATTCTATCAGTCACTCAAATAGAGGGATTAATCTGTGTTAGGAAAAGATTAATTTCCTATATCCCAGAAATGAATTTTTTCTTTCAGCTTGTATCAATAGTATCGGATGGGTCTTTTCCATTATATTTTAAGGGGGAATCTTTAGTTACATTAGCAGAGAATTGTGGTTATGGAAGACAGGCACGATTATGTCACTGTTATTACTGAATGAATAGACGCCCTTCTACAATATTCATTTTTTAGTCATAATGATGCAACCATCCTGTACTTGGTCATATCAGTATTTATAACTGTAACACAGATGCAAAGAAATCTGTTGAAAAGGTAAGTCCTTGAGAGCACAGGCTGTGTCCTTCTCTGTGTTTTGCTGAGTTCAGTGCAACGAAAGCACTTAATAAATAACAGTAAATCCAAGATAGCTGCTGACCATTTCAGAGTTTTGATATTTGTATCCATTACTTACCTGTTTTTCTATTTTTCTAACGAGAACTATCAGTTTGCAGAACAATTCTCAGAAAGGGATACTTTCTGTGCCCCCTTGGAAAAAATTGGTCTTTTAACTGACCATTTCAGTTGATAATTTTGCCTATAAGTCACAATACAGTGTTCTCAGTTACTCCTTTACCAATGCCAAATGAGAAGCAAAACAAAATACACATTACAATAGCTATCTGTATATTCTGATGGCTTAATAAATCCTCACTAGGCATCTGAACTTGGAGAAAATACAGAGAAAACAGAAAGAATAAGGTTTGGACCTGATAAGCAGTAGTTTTAATAACCTGATTTATGGCAAATGAAAGAATACATAGGTATTCTTTCTGCTCTTGGTTCATACAGAATACTATTATTCTGGACGTTAATTGAAATATTGTGGGTTTTCTCTTGCTGTAATAGCAGAAAAAAAAAGTCTTCAGCTAAAAGGAGCACATAGCTTTATTAATTTGTCAACTGAAAATAATAAAAATGCTTACATAAAGCACTATATACAACCATACACCCCCCCATCCATTTGTATCCACACATAGGCATACAGAAAATAACTATTTCCCTAGTAATAGCAGATACAGAGTCCACAGTATCTAGAACTACATATAAATTTTCTTTATAATTGTATTTACGATGTCTTTATGTAGAAAGGGATAGTAATAGACAAAAGTGATAAATTCTCCTGTTATTAATGCTAGAGTTTGCGCTTCTGCCTGAGCAGTTAGGAAAAGCAAATGTTATTGATGTGTTAAAAGGAAATACTTGTTAATAACTAGATAATTTTAAGATGTTGGGTTCATACCATCTGTTAATCTTAGTTGTGATTAAAGAGGTAATCCTAATGCCCATTATTCCTAATGACAAGACCAAGCAGGCTTAAAGCATTAGCCGTCGGAGGCCAAAGAGAAGAAGCAATGAAGGATATCAGCAATCTTAGCCACAATTGAGGAATTGGCCCGTCCTCTACACAACAAAAGTGATACAAAAGAATTACACCCTCACTAAAGTCTATTTCCTCGTATAATCACACAAAATGATTTTTCTTAAATATGATAATAAATCACAGCAAAAAATCAATGTGGCAGGGCCCAACTGCTATGGCCTGATAACGCATCAATCAATATTTAGTATTTAGATTTTAATTAATACATAGCAAAGCAGAGGCCTTTTAAGAGAGAAATATTATCTCAGATAAAAAAATCCTGCACTGTTAGCATGCAAAAGTTGTTGCTCATATCTGTCATTGATCAATCTGCTGGAATTGTGATTAAAACCCCTTGAAAATATCAGACAAGAGCATAAAACAGATTGAGCCAAAGAGAGGATGTCGTAGGCATCTCACTCTGCAAAGCCACTAACCTGGGGTGCCGGGAGAACCCAAGGCAGAGAATTGCACGTGTCAGCTAAGCACAAAATCCATCCCCCCAGCATTGCTGAGCGATAGTCTAACAAATGTGTGACACTTACAGTACTCGAGCTACAGAAAAAGAAGTACATGTTTCTGGGCTGAGGACAGAACTTGCACCTACTGACAGTGAGCCCTCCTGCCCCGCACCCCTGGACCCACGCCAGGTTACAGCTCCTTACGGGACTTAGAGAAATTATATGATCACAAATTATTTTAACATTGGCTCTTAATTTTTTTTTTTTTTTTTTTTTTTTTTGACCAAAAATGATGTTTAGGGTTTTTTTATAGCTTTTTTTTTTCTGATTACACTGAAGACAGATGAACTGGATTAGAAAACATAAAGCAAGAAACTTTTTCACTGTCCACCTCTCTCTTCTTGATCATTTCTGGAAAACACTCTGGACTAGGTCCCCATATTTGGTTTCAGTGGGGATGATCTCGTTTTCACAATTCTTAAAAAAAAAAAAAAAAGAAAGAGAAGATTGATGCTTATTCTGAACACAATTCGGCTCCTATTGAAACCACCAGCAAATGTCTCCAGACTTCAGTGGCTGTAGCACCAGGCTGATGATCCAGTCTTTATATATTGGTTTTGTTTTCCTCAGGACGGATTCCAAGGCAGTGTAATTGAAATGGTAATAATGGGAGGCTTTAACATCAGCTGACATTTTCCAAACAAGAGCCTGTATTTGGCCTGAGTTTACTTTTCTTGTATATAATTTATGAACAACTGAATCACTAGGAAAGAACTGTGTGTTTTCTTTTTTTTAAAAAAATCTCAGAATAAGAATGTAAAGAACACCGAAGAAGCCATTTGACCGTACAGCTCAGTTTACTTCACAGCTTTTAGAGACATGAACTACATTGAATTTCCAAACTGAATTCTTCAGAGAAAAACAAAGAAAAAATATTACTTGTTTTTTTAACCCATGAACCTGTCAGTTTGTGTATGTGAAATAGTTCAGAAAAATAACAGAAAATAATTTATAATACTTTAACCAGTTACTCCACAGTATTTGTATAAATTATGCAATGATGGTACATAGGTCAAATTCATACATAGCACAGGTAGAGCTATTTCTTGATTCAGCAGTATATTAAAGGAAGGTTATTCTTTGGGTGTGAATTGACCATCAGTCAGAGCGTAGCTCCATCCAGCTGTGTCAAGGCAGTGCAACCTGTCTCAGCAAAGCCTTCAGTGAGTGTAAAATGAATATAACTTATTCAGATGGTGGAATGTGGAGCATAGCTGGAAAAGCAAATGTCATGTGGACAGTTTCCTCCCTTTGGCTGCTGGCAAATAAATTCTGCTTGTTCTGTGTACTCAGTATTTGGTGCAAGTTATGCAAGCTCGTGCCTGGTAGGCGAGATGTAATAAAAGCATGCGAGGGAGCAATGTCATCACAAGCACTTGACCTTCCCCTCCGGCAATATGGAGGCTGTATATTTTGTGGCAAGCATTGCAATTGTCTTTACGTTGGTGTCTGCTATTCTGGGTTTTCTTCCTGCTGTATTCAAGCATTAAAGCTCTTAAAAAGACCATATGTCCCAACCTGCTCTGTCCTCTTGGATGAGGGTGCATTCATCCCTTAATTTGGATATTTGAGTTTCCACAGCTTCTCACCATAATCAGGTCTTTGTTCTCCTATCTTGTTTATTCCTGTAATCTGCCACTGAATGAGCTTCTGCTACCTCCTGTAACCTCAAAGCTTCAAAAATACGTGGGAAAAGAAATAGATCAGAAATAAACAATGCTGATGACCTCAGTATGACATGTTTCTTAAACAGGGTGTGAAAGTATCTGATAAGGATTATGAATCCAATATAATACTCCAATCCTTCAATTACAAATTGGCATAACCTGGCCTAAATGTTTGGGTTTGTAAAAATGGTGAAGTTTATATGAAAGTAGGACAGAAGGGGCAAAAGCTACCTACGTGAAAGTTGCTATTCCTGGTATTTTAAGTGGCTGTATAGGCTGGTAAACATTTCTATACTCCGTTTATTCCTGCATACTGAGTGAGAACACAAGCCACACACTGCACTCCCTCAGGAGGGCTGGAGTTTGTTCTTCTAATCTGACCATGAAATTAATTACAACTTGAAGTTTATCTGTGATCTTTGTATTCGGAAAATAGGGGAGGAAAACAATTTATACACATCCCATTTTCTGCTGCTTTCTTTTCCACGCATATAAGAAAAGCACCTCACCTATCTTCTGCCATCAATACCAGACCAGCTTCTGAATTGGCATTGCTACAAGCTGTGAAAAAATTCTGTATTGTGTCATGTTTCAAAAACCCCTTAGATAAAGCTGGTAAAGTATGTCCTGCCCTTTGAAACAAGAGGGGCTCCCGCTACATGAAGTTCAAAATGAAGCTATGGTTCCCACGAGAAGCTGCAAGGCCACGCAGGGACCACTCCTCCGAAACTCCAGGGTTAAGAGAACTTCTCCCTCGTTCTTTTCCTTCTAGCATTATCCTCATTATTTACTGACTGACTCTTCCCCACCAGTCTCAGGCTTCACTTCCTCTAGCCCAGACATCTTATAATACACTGGAAGAAGATGAAGGAATTAGTTAATTCCCCAGAGCTGGCCCAGCCCCACCAACCTGCAAATTCCTATATACAAGCTGGCAATTATGATCTTTCCTCTAAGCCAGCGAGAGGGAGAGGATTAACTCCTTCCCTACTTTAGTTTGCAGCTCATTCACAAGCTGTTCAACTTGTACATCCAGTATTTGATATCTGAAGTGTTTTGATTGGATAAAATGGGTCAAGTTGGCATGGTTTTCATTCCCTACTTAGTTCAGCTAATTAAATCCTAAGCAAAAATAACCACAGATATATTTTTTGCTGAATGTGCTGCAAAGGAACTGGCCATTCCCAAGAAGTGCTGTTTTTGTGAATGTTTCAATAAACCCATTTGCTAGGCCAAACAGAGAGGACATCAATGCAGACATGGCAAACTTATGTAAAAGGATATTTGGACTTCTGGGAGGGTAATTTTTCTCAAGTTCTAATAAGTACTATTGACAGGAGCAAGCACCAAACCAAATTACAGCTGCAGATGAATGCCAAATTAATAGGAACTACAAATGCAAAGCTATAGATGACATATTTTCTTACTTTTACAAAAATTGAATGTTTAGACTTTCCTGGTTTTCTACGACATAAGCTGATATTTAAATACAAAAGCTGCACTCCATTCTCATAAAGAAAATCCTGCTTGGGCCCTCAAGGTTAATTATCAGTGCGGTCTCTTTATGAACTAAGGCTCCTCGACCGTTACCTTTCAGACCTTCTGCCAGTTCTAGCCCACAAAAACCTTTCTAATTTGTCCATCACAGTGACGCTAAAGTTCCTATCAGTCATATGACTACAACTCCCTAGACCAGACCTCTCTAACTAGCTGCCTGTGGACAAAGTCCAGCACATGAAGCACCATCTGCAAGTCCACCAGCAGCACTGACCCATTCCTCCCCTCTGCCCGCACTGCCAGCAGGACATGGAGGAGGAGGTGTGGGTAGGAAGTCTGTTCTCTAAAGGACACAGTGCCTGAACAAGACCAAGCACCTTTGCAGGTGTTGGGCTATGGCATGGGGTATGAGCTCCAAAAGGCATAGCCCTGCTAGGATGTGCCAGGGCTGGGATGTCCCATAGCTTCAGCTGCCAGTTACAGTGATGGTCTCTCCACAGCTACTGTACAGAACAACGTTACACAGGGAGGCTGGCCAGGCCTCTGCCAGCTTGAGTGCAGAAGGGGGACAGGGTCACATAATGTCCCTGGGTCCCCACTGAATGGCTGATGTTTGTGTTGACCTCTGCTGGGACTAGTCTCCTGCTCCCATGGCTGGAGCAGGTCTCTACGCAGGACAACTCTCACATGAAATGAAGCTGGGCTTGGAGGATTGCAATGTTTCTTTCTTTCTGCCCCTCCCAGCTAATCACAATTCAGCTGCTTCACAATTTTGTGTCATTTCCCCTTTCCGAAACAGGGGAAGAATTCTCTTGTAAGTTTACCTGCATGAGAGTATTTCTCTTTTCTTCTTCTTTAAAGCTCTACTGTAGGTTCCTGCAGTTCTCCTTTTAGAGGAAAGCAGTGTTTACTGTGACTTTATCGCTGCATGATTTCTCACTCTTTCTGAAGAGGTCCCCCTATGGCAGCAGGTTTTTGAAGATGCTGGTGTGCAAATGCCACTGCTGCAATTGTGTTGAAAGAAAAAAAAAAAAGAAAAGTTGAGTGATGGTCACTAAAAGCACAACTTTGCACAAAAGGGTAACAATTTTGAAAGAAAGAGTTTCAGGTTGTTAAAATAACTGATTTTAACCCTGATGAAACACTAGAAACAGCTCTTTCCAATAATGATAGTCATAATCCTTTTTGTTGGCTATAGAGAACCTCTGACACAAGTCAGAACTATTGGAACAATTCCAAAACTCTTTTTACGCCACTTTTGGCAACTTTGCAAGAAAAAGATCATATTTTCAGATTTTTTTTCCCAGAAGTTTAAATTTTTTGAAATTTTTCAAAAACTAAAATTCTTTTGGGTTTTGTTCTAATCCAGGGGTTTATATGAAAATTGCCTGCAATCTTTTTTCAGCCAGAGAAATTTAACATTTCCCTTTCCCAGATATTGACAAGTTTTCAAAGTCATTAGAAGTTATTTTCGCATAAACACATTGATCTGCCCAAACAAGTGGACAGGTGTTCATTTATTCCAGTGGAGCACCATATTCTCATGTTAGCACTGAATTTGGCCTGTTGTATAGAATGGGTTTAGCCTAAAGAGGAGGTGGACTTCTTGGGTGCAGTGATGGAGTGTCAAGTTGTGAGCTCATTCAATCTGGCGGGGTATGGGCCGAGTGAGGCTGGCCAGGAGATTGTCGCGATAGGAGAACAGGATGCTGCTGGAATGGCTGTAATCTATGACGCAGGCATTGCTTTCCCTCCTATGTAAAGTCTCTGTTAGATTTGCCACTTCTTGGTTAGACATAAAACAGAGGTCTGCCTGACTGCTTGTGGCCATTGGAGAGCCCAAGGTTTGTCACCTTTCTTGCTTTTTTTTTCAGATACTATGCATCACTTCATCTTTTCCCCAAGCTTCATTGCCTTCCCTTTAGATGGATTTCAGCTCATCCTTTCTCAGGATTTGTCTCAAAAAGGTGGGATCAACTGCTTTCCCATTTAGCTACCTCTTCCTCCATTTCTGACACCTGTACAGGCAGCCGGGGAAATGCACTGTAGAGAAAGATGAGAGAGAAATGGTGCTGATGGGGGTGGGCATCAGAAAGGGGGAGTGAGGAAAGCAGGCAAGAAGGAAAATTCCAGCTATGACAGTAAAAGAGTGAGAGAAACACAAGAAGCTTCACAAGCAGTGGGGACACTGCCTTTTTCAGCCAGTCTCACTAGCCGGTTATCACACAGCAACATATCATCATGACAACTTGTCAGGGATGCAAGCGAAATATTTGATTATAAACAAAGATGAGTGATTTCTTTAGTGTTGGGCTTTGTAAAATCAACATATTGCATTGCAAAGCCCAAATGTTGAGTCTATCTTGACAGCACCCCTGTAGCTTCTGCTGTGCTTAGAGAGCTGCTCTGACTACAGATGCTCAGTAGATATTCTTATGATATTTACTACCAAAGGCTTGTGACTGAAAGCTTTGTGAACTGCCACATTCTGAATTTAGGAATAACAATGAATTTTTTCATCTATTTTTACAAGCTTGTGTTGGCCCTGCATGAGTTTTTGCAACTATCTTATTAAAAATGCTTTCTGCTTCCTTTTGTGGAAGCAGGATTTAGCATTGTACAGGGAGATAACTTCTGATTGAAGAGGTGCATCTTGCCATATCTGGGAAAGTCCATGTGGATTTAGCCAAATTATACACTTCTCAAAAATTATATTTGTCCATGCTCACTGATATGCTTGTCATATTCTGGCATAAATTCTTTGAAGATACCATCTGTAACAGCTTTCTTTTCAATAGTAAATAAATATTCCACCATTTTAAGTCTATTTTCCTGCTGTATCATTCTCATTATCTAGAAAATAAAGTTATGATAGTAACAGGAAAGAAGCTCCTATGCCAGTCGGCAGCTCTGGAGATAAATATACAACGAAGGGGAACATATATTCATGCTACGATACATGCTTACATGCTAATTTAATACATGACGGCTTTTTATTCTAGCAACATCATTTGTGCTGCCATAGTTAGAAGTCTGTGCCAGCATTTTCATTACAAATCTACTGTTCACAGGGATTTATAACTTCACTCTAAACATTGCTCTGGAATGAAACTTGGCAAATTGGTCTCAGCCCAGGAGCAATTTTTTTACCCATCCATTTGACTGTTAAGTTATAGTGGCATAAAAATATAGTTGTACTGCTTGAATAACTTAAAATGGCTTTGAATTAAAAAAAATGAAATAAGTTTATGGCATGGTGTAATTACTTGCGGTATTCAGAAGAAACAACACAACAGATGAAAGCAAAAATAGCTAAGATATTGTTGGAGGGAAACAGGATATTCTAACAATGCATTTTCTCCATGATTGTTAATAAAAATCAGATTATATGCACAATTAATTGCAGTCCTGTGTCACTTGCCTTCACTAGACAGTGCCTCACATCATGGGGAATGGTGCTAAAAATGGATGGGATCTCTTAAAGACACTGCTCTGTGTGGGTAAGTATGGCAGAGCTGTCCCTGACTAGTTATCTGACACTCTGCAATAGCTCCCACCGAGTTTCTACCAACTAGAAAGCTAGCTGGTAGAGACCCTACAGGGAACAAATTACATTTGGAGACATTTCTTTGTTTGCTATGGTTCACAGGCTGCCCCAGATTAGTGCTCTGTGCACCAAAGTGAGCTGGACTATTTCCGTGCTTGACCTGCGGTGGGGAGCATCGCAGTGAAGATGCTTTTAGCTTCTAGGTAGGGCAAAGTGTTGGTTTCCAGTTGGCTGTGAGTGGCTGAAGAGGAGCTGTACTGTATGCAGGGGATGTGGAGTGAGGGGAAAGGGAGCTCCGCAGAAGTGAACCAAATGGGATGTGAAATGCAAAGATGAACCTGAGAAAAATTAACCTGAAAAGAAAGAAAGGAAGAGAAACGGGTTAGTGAGGTACTGCAACCGCTGGAAGAAAAATGCTGAGTTTCTTCAGATCGAGCTCTGCAGGCCTCACTCTGGCAGAGCTCTCAAGGGTTTTGTGGGATTTAGACCAAGCAGGAGGAGCACCCATGAAGCACCAGTTCAAGTCTCAGTGATCCTCTGCTTGCATTGTGTTCCTTTCCTGCTTATCTGGAAGTCCCATTGATACTAGTGAGAAATGCATGAGTAACAAGGCACATAGAGAACATACCCTTTGTGGAGAAAATAAATCAGAATAAAACTGAAAGACAATCCTCCAATCTTCAGTATGAGGAAAGAACAAAAACATTAGAACTCTTCTACTGGAAAAAGAAGTGACTGGGGGTGAAGAAATGTGGTGTGGTAGTCCTATATAGAACAATGAAAGACAGGAAAAAAGTTTAATAAGGGATAATTATCCACTGTTCCAGACAGAAAGGGGATTAGGGTACAGTCCTTTAAGTTACATCAATAAGCTTAAAACAAAACAAAGATATATGTTGTTTGGGCAAAAATGTACTACGTTGTGGACATTGCAGCTGCACAGCAGACAGTCGAGCACCCCATTGTGCACCTCAGTGAGGTATATGCAATCTCTGATGGAGAAGGTCCCCAAACTCCATGCTGGGGTAAGGCGTAAGAGGTTTCCCCATGTATTTTTTACA